>NC_072380.2:140220865-140521346 GCF_028885625.2 Pongo pygmaeus
CTCCATGTGTGGAAGCTTGATCTGCTTTGAAAAGAGCTCAGCTTAAAGGATGATATCATGGGGACTGTCAACAGGAATCAGAGATGCATATCCAAGGGCAGAATCTAATTTCAATTCCAGGACGTTTCATGAAACAGAATGCAAAGCAACAATTATCTGCTAAATGGAAAATTAAAGGCATAAATAAAGTCAAAGCTCAAACCAGTGAGGCAAAAATCACACGGGCTCCAATTTCCTTTTGCTGCTTGTAGCTGCCAGTTTGAAAGGAAGGACACATGGGGATAGTAAAAATATGAGAGCAATGGACCACGTTTAATCGATAGTGAAGCCTGATTCCACAAATGCTCCCCTTCCCAGTATTAGCCCTTCCCCACCTACTGCCAAAACCCAGCAAGCTGGATGGAGCAAGACCTCTGAGAAAGAGGCCCCTGTTCTCTCCATAGGAACTTCACTTTCCTATAAATGAACTCCAGCACTGAGTAAGTTCTGGTAAAAAAGAGCTTTATTTCCCCAGACTCCTTGTTCCTCCACTTCTGCCAAAATACATTTCTTAAGTATTCCAACCTGAAACACACACATGCACACACATACACACACACATGCTGCCAGTTTCTTGGTATTTTGTCAATACTGACTTTGCCCCTTTTCTAAATCTTCATCTCCAATTAAGGCTCCCTGTTTGATAGATAAGTGGTGACACATGACACAGAATAAGCCCAGTGGAAGACTTTGTTTCCCGTGGGTCCATATGTAAGACACTGGGTCAAGTGTCAAATGCTTTGGGCCATGATTTACAACCAATGCTTGCGACTTCCACCCCTCCCTCACCCTCTGTCTTCCCTGCTCTCCTTTAAATTCTTCCCCACAAGTGTGTTTCAAATCTTTTCCCTCCTCTTGATCCCCACTGCCTCTTTTACTTAGACCACTGCAAAGTTCACCACTTCAATTCCACTCTCAAAACAGCTGCAACAATGACTTTCCTAATCCATAAATCTGATTATGTTTTTCCTTTGTTCAGAAAACACAATGGGCTCCCATTGCCTACAAGATAAAGACCACCCTCTATGGCCATACCTACCAGGACCTTCATCAATAATCCCCCTTAACCTCCTCCACCACAGATGTCATTCATTTATCTTTTCACTCATTCATTCAAAACCATGAAGCATCCACTATGTGCCAACCATCATTCTGGACACACAGCCAAACTAAACTTCTCTTTCCCAAACACTTCCTGCCCTCTTACAACACTGCCTTCTCACAACGTTCTCTTTGTCAGAAACACTACTATTCCTCTTCTATCAAACTCTCATTCATCTTTCCAGATTCAGCTTCCTTGGTGTGTCCTCTGTGAAGCTTTGCCTAAGACAGACACACACGTGCATACACATGTTCCAAGCAGGTTCTGTCTTCTGTATCCCCACCCACCATGGTTTTATGAAACTACCATGACTTGTATCACTTTGAGAAATCACTACCTGCTTGTCTGTTTCCTTTCTAAGTCAAAGATTGTATCAACCTCAAGGGCAGGAGAGCATTGTATACTTTTCTGTATACTTAATTCACTGATTGGCACATAGGAAGTGCCTGTGAATGTTTGCTGATTGACACCTGTCTCCACCACCTGGCAAAAAAGCCACTTTGCCATTCCAAGCTATTCTGAGGAGTGAGCAAGGTGAGTGGCTATCTACCCAATGACACCTTTCCCATCATGAAATTTTACTATCACCACCAACCTACACCCCAGTCTCTGCAATTGCACCATTAGATATTTAGTTCTCTGTACACACCAACTTTTTTTTTTATCTTTCCACTCTTGTTTTCTGATCCAGGAAACACAGTCCTCAAGAAGACAGAATCTGAAGTCAGGGTGCTTCTATGAACCCACCAGCTTTGCCATTCTGCCTGGGCAACCTGGTATCATTTCCATCCTTCACTCATGAAATAGGGATCCTCATAATACTCAGCCTCACAAGGTGGTTGTGAGGATTAAGGGAGGTGGTACTTATGAAGTGCTTAAAATAGTAAGTGGCACACTATAAGTGCCAACTGTGCTAAAGTATTTGCTATTATTGTTGTTGTTGTTCTTATTTTCTACCCAGTCCTACCTTCACCTTCCAAACCAAGTTTTTCATAACCCTTAAACTTGTCTTTCCCTTTCAGGCTTTCCTGCTATTTCTTACCTTGAACGTCCTTCTCTTTCACCTGTTCATTCTTCATGATGGAGCTCGAGTCTCCTTCATAAAGGCACCAAAGACCACTCCTCACCGATTTGTCTCACCACTGGAGCCTGTGCATGCCCAGATCCCAGCATTTGCCACTTCTGGTTTACAGTCCATTTCTCCTACTAAGTCCAGAGTGCTGTGACTTCAGGGACAGTGTCTATGCACCTAGCATAGCCTTTCTGAAGTCCTTCCCTGGGCTAGGCATTGCAGCAGCTTCTGAGGATACCACATGACTCAAGCATAGTCCCTGCCCTCAAGAAGCAGACAAGAAACTAGCCTGAAAGTCTATGGTGATGATAAATGTGATATCATATGGTCCCTGCCCTCAAGAAGCAGACAAGAAACTAATCTCAAGGTCTATGGTGACGATAAATGTGGCATTGTTCTTGGCAACTACAAAGAAATCAGTGAAAAGGGGAGGACAGAGAGAAGAAAGCCCAGAAAAAGGAAAGAAAGCAAGAAAAAGAAGGAGGGAGGAAAGAAAGAAAGAAGAAGTGAATTGAGGCCATGGAGTTACTTCAGTTGTCAAATGTTCCACTGGAATATATTTACAACTATGAAAAGGAATCACTTTCACTATTCCAGGCACATTTTTGCTGATTCCTTTAGCACAGTGTTTCCCAAAGAGTGGCCACCATGCCCCAGGAGGCATTTGACCATAGTGGCAGAAGGATATTTTAAATTGTAATAATTGCATACTTTAATGTGTGTTAGTACTAAGTTTCTAGCCTTTCAAACCTATCCTTTCATGGATATTATTGCTTTGTTTAGAGTGAGTGTGAACAAATTACAAGTGAGTAAAACTGAGGGGTTCTAATTTCATGTCTTGCCTAGAAAAGAGCTTCTGAGGAGAAAAAATTCTAGGTCTACCACCAAGGGAAGGGGACAGCTAAAAGCCAAGACTTCAGAAGCCAAGGGCAGACCTTTGGCTCTCACCCTGCCTGACCAGCACCTTCAAAACATCTATGCATACTCAACAGTTAGAAAGGGGCTCCTCGTCTGTTTTTGGTCAGCAGACTTCAAAAGTCTCACATGCTCTCAATTCATAGATAGAGAGATGAAAGCCAGGAAAATTAAATGAGTTATTAACATTTCACTAGTTTAGACTAGATCTATCTGTAGAAAAGGTAGTCTGACCAACTGCACTTTTTAAATAAACTTTGTTACTCCCATCACAGAACGTGTTCCACAAAATCAGCTTATGTGAGTAATTCTTTTCCAGCCTTAATCTCAAACCCCCAAGGAATCTCATTTGGACTCAGCGTTTGTGTATAAGCAACAGCAGAACAAATGGTGCAATAGCTCATTAATATCCTTCTTGGCAGGATATGCCGTTAAAACATATATATCAAGTTATAGTCATGATAGGATCACACCTCATTTTAAACAGTACATGGGGCTCTGCTACCTGCAGGGTGTTAGCCCTGGGAAACAAGCAGCTTCCAAAAATAAAAATGTCTAACCTGCTCATTATCTTGCAAATAAATGACTTTGTGCATCTTCCTCTTTTTCTCATGCTTACTTTTCCCTTGTATTGTGCCAGGCTTCCTGTACCCTGTTATTGTAGGATATTGTCCTGACATGCTACAACACAATGTAGTGTAGTGAATATTGACACAACCAGAGCACCATGGCAAAAACACACACACAAGAAGAGCAAACTGAAGACTTTCTCTGTTGATTCAGGTAGCAGAACAGCCTGAGGCCAGGCAATAACATATTTGATTAACCTTCAGTACACCAGAGATTCCTAACAATCCTCAGCTGAGTATTATTGCTGTAGCCAAAGCAGGAACTCCTCCGAACCAAAGAAGGTCTATTGACATCATGCTCAGGTAGTTGGTCAGGTAGATTGATTGCTCATCCACTCCTAACTCAGGTGGATTGTCCACATCTGGACGACCTCATCCCTGGTCACTGCCAAAGCCACTAGTTGAGTGAAGACAGGTGGTTGGTGTCATTCAAGACTAAATGATCACCGGACTAAATTAAATTATGTGTTCATAGCATCCCTAAACTCCCTTCTCAGTACAGAAATTGTCTTTCATGTTAGACACCATTTTATCTGGAACTGGCAATGAATTTTTTTTCCTGGCTCTCACCCTTCAACCGATTGGTTAACTCCTATTTCTTCTTCAGATTTCTGTTCAGAAAACACATCTTCAGGAAAATCACCCCTGACTCACCCACGCTAAGTCACAAGCTTTTGTTATAAGGTCTCATCACACCATATGCCTCTCTTTCAAAACCAGCACCTGCAGAAATGTAAGTGTACATTGATTTATGTAAGTATTTGAATTATGACTGTTTTTGTATATGTCCATGAGCTCCCTGAAGGCAAGTACTTTGTCCGCTTCCGCCTGTTTCATAACTATCATGCCTAACACACAATAACCTCTCAATTAATAGCCAAGTTTATTAGTAAAAAAAATTGACTGAATGAAAAAGTGAATGAATGAAAAGGTTGCTACCAACATAGGCATTATAATGAGATGGTATCAGTGATCTGAGCTCTGAACAAATTTATTCTTCTCTTCCTGGGTACATACCTGAATTATATTTCCCTATCTCCTTAGAGTTAAAATATAGTGATGTGACTTTTGAGACATGTGACTTCCAGGTCTGGCCCTGGAATCTCCAACACATGCTTCTTCAAGCCCCTTTGCCCTTTTGGCTAGCTGAGATTAAAATCACTATAGCAATCTTAGAAGCAGATGTTAAGGATGACTTAGTTCTGTCTGCCTAGGTCCCTCAATGAGCACATGTAGCAGAACCACCCAACAACATGTTCAGCCATCTTCAGAACTGTTAAATTGGACAAGAAAGAAATTTCTGATAAGTGTGAGGCTTTATGTATGTGGAATTTATTTGTTATATCAGTTAGGGTTACTTGAAGTAACACAACTCTTCCCAGTGATCCTCAACTAGAAAAGAATTTGGAGGGCATGTTAGAATCTCATGGGGAAAGGGGCAGTTGGAAAAAGCTTCTGAAATATAATCACTGTCTTATGTACTTTATATATAGTTTTCAATAAATGCAGAAATTTAAAGATACATTTAACTAGATGAAAGGATTTGTGGAGGTATGGAACACACACATTCACCCACATGTGTGGACATAGAAGGCAGATACAACAAAAATTACGGTTCATCACCAATAGTGGCACAGGATGGGTTTCGAGCCACTTCCTTTCAAACCAACCACAACATCATAAGTGATCACTATCATTCTAGTTCCTGTGAAGAAGAGAGAGCTGTGGAAAAAATCCTTTATGCCCTCAAAAGAGACAGCACAAAATTTCAGTTTAAAAGGTTTGCCTCCTATGTGATTCACTAGCAATGAAACCTTGGAAAAATTATTTCACCCCTCTTTTCCTTCATTTGTTAAAAGAAAGTGTTTAAATTTGCAACTCAGCATTGTTTTAATGTTATATGATTCAATTTATATAAAGGGTCTTGTGGAGAGGAGATAAAAAGTACATCAAAGATTATAGCCAAATGTTTCTTATGCTGGAACAGAGTTAGGTACAAAGGGTTACAGAAACATTGCCTGCCGGGTTGAATAGTAAAGAGGAGGGACAGAGAAGACTTATAGTAGGAAATAATCCCTAATTCCAGGGCCAAATGTGGGATTCAAATAATAGAGGCCCTAGCAATTCTAAGGTGATCAAGTGGACTTTCCTGGATGTTCTGGGTCTTGACCTGATTGCTGAAAAATTAATACAAATTCAGAGAAGAAGAAAGCTAGTATGAGACTACCAAATGATCATCAGACATTTCTTGAACACCAATTAAATTGCCAGGTATGCTAAAATTTGCAAAACTGGTATAGACACCAAGAGGGAGGTATCAACAGAGACTCCCCAAGAGCTAAGAGGAAACCACCGTGGACTGGAAGTCAAGAGCCAAAATTCTAGACTTTACTCTGTAATTAACTATCTATTTGAATTTGGAAAAATCACCATCAACTTTCCCAGCCTCGTTCTCCGCATCTGGGAAACGAAGGCGTCGTCTAAATGATTACAAGCTTCTTTTCCTGCTCTTACTGCGTGATTCCACTTCCACAGCCCTCCAGCATTTTTTAGCAGCTGCATCGCTCCATAGAGCCTGCAGGGGGCACTAGACTGGGAATTAGAAAACCTGATTTCCCTTCCAGCTCCACCTCTGACCAATTGCCTGACCCTGGTCAAATTGCTTAACCTCTCCGTATCTCAGCTCCCTATCCATAAAACAGAGGGACGAATAAACTCTCCTCCTACCACTAAGAGGTGTAGCCAGAGTTAATACCCTCATCGTCCTTTGAGCTCAGCAGATGAAAGGCACTGAGAAAAGTACAAAGAATTTTTATGTGCTATTGACTTTATTTTATTTTATGTGGGGGAGGGAGTCGGCCCCAGCTGGAAAGCTGCTTTCTCTGAATCAAAGGGCAGGAACCCAGCAAGTTTCTCAGGATTGGGGCCTTAGACTGGGCTGTGTATACAGACAGTGCCAGCCAACCCCACAGTTCAGTTTCCTTTAACCTGGCGCTCCAGGCAATAACTGTGCAACTCTGCAATTTAACAATGCGTTCTTTGTCCCACAACTGTTGTCGTTTCTCAACTGCCCAGGTAATATGTTTGGGCATGTAGGAAGAGTCAAATAGTTAATAAGGGAAGGGTTTGGCATGCCCTACGTAAGTTCTACCAGCAAGTCCCAACAAGAAGGCATTCTGTGTCTCCTGATTCCTGACCTACCCCCAAAATGTACAAATGTACAAGGAATGAGCGCACTTTCCCAGCAGGCTGTAATACCAGTTTGGCCTATATCAATGCATTGGTGAGCTGTGTTTTGTTTATGGTTTTATGCCATCTATTTTCCCATGGATATTATGTTTTCTAAAGAGCCCTTAAGTTTACGTCAGCTTTTAAAGCTACCAGCAGCACCATTTCAGTTCATATTAAGCCCTTAATATGGTATGAATAGGAGAGCTATTAGACTAAAGAGCCATAATCAGCCCTGAGGAAAACATCCATCACCAACCTTTATGTGGTCCCTGAACTTCTAAAAGGTGTCATCTCTCTGGGGTGTATCTGGTGAGAGCTTTCTCTGGGAGATGCCAAAAAGCCAATGCATTAGATGGAGCTTAGAAGGGCATTTTCTAACCATTACAAATTGCCTAGTCTAGCATCTCAATTTCATCTATGTGATGAGCCTTAATTAAATTTGTTGGGGTTTGATCCTTTATCCCCAGATGTGGGGCTGACAGAGATTGCTTTCATAAATAATGTGTGCTCCAAGTGCTTGCCAGGCTCCTGGCTCAGCTGGGACAGCTGTAGCGTTTTGAATGTCATTCCCAAGATATCCTGCAGGTGTTCAGCTTCCCCTGTTCTACTCTGGGAAGAGAGCCGTGGTCAAGATCAGCCCAGATGACACTAGTGCATCTTGACAGAGCATTCCCACTGGACAGGTGCGCTACCTGCAGACACCTCTAACAGTGAAAGCACCCCCCGGCTGCAAGTATGGTCTCACCAAACGGAAGGCATTTCTTGTATGAGTCTTGAATCTGATGTTCTTTAATAAGACTTCCTCTAAAACTGTATACACACATGCACCTGAAAACATTATCAGGCTTTTACTTATTTGACAGTAATATTCCAGGAAATTGTCCAAGTAGCAAAATCTTCTCTCAGTGGCTTTCTCGTTCCTCATGTCTGACTTGCTTTCCTGCTGTCTACTGGAGCCAACAAGAGAGGCATTCTCACTCTGGAAGTTGTTAGTTCATTACAGCCCAGGTTGATCTCATCTGGCTCTGGGTGGGGGTTTTATTCTGAAGATTGGCTGGTAAAAGCCTCCACAAAGTCTTAGCTAGAACATTCATAGCCCTGTGTTGACTTTCGCCTCAACCCTGGCTTAAACTTAGCTGACAGCCCTATCGATTTGCTCAAAGGAGCTTTTTTGCTGAAGGCAATAAAAAGGAGTGGAAAGAACACAGGCATTGGAACCCAGGAGATCCAGGCTCGCCTCTGGCTATAGGACTTGCTCACCATGTGATCTCAGATACATGACTTCATTGCTGAGTCTCAGTTTCCTTATCTATGAACCGGGGATACTCATACCTTCTTCACAGGACAGGAGAGGCACATACAAGTTCATATCTGTCTCTCTATTTCAAGTGATTCTACCACATCAGAACCAGTTTGGCTTCCCCAGCCTGGTCTTCTTTCAAAGGATGCACAAGGCCATTTACAACTGGCCTGAGGAACAGAAGAAAAACTTTGGCAAAGCCGTTGCAGAAAAAACAAGGATGAGACACAAAAGCAATTTTTATTCTTTTTCTGGTGGAAATCCAATCAAGGAGAAGAGTGCTCCTTTGATTCTATATGCTACTATTATGCCCAAAGCTGAGAAACTAGTGTTTGCCCAACACATTAGAGTTCACATGATGAGCCCATATCTATGATGGTGTTTGATATCCAGGCTTGATTAGTAAGACTAAAAAAATTGCCACCACTGCACAAGTGAGGACATTAAACCTCAAAGGAGTCAAATAACAGCCTAAAGTTTATGTACGTTTAAATGGTGGATCAAAGAAACAAGGCTAATGTATGAATCCAAATCTGGGGTGCCTTCTCCTCTTTTATTGCTTCTCTTGCTCCCATTGGCCTGTGGGCATTCATTATATACTTCAGTTTGTTAAATGTTAGGAGGAAAATCTAAAAAGTAAATTGCTAACACAAAGCAAACAAATGAAAATTCCAAATTGATAGCCTGTTTTCTAGCACAAAAACGACATTATGTCATATAAAAAGCTGACACCATCTTCATTGCTAGTTCCCTCTATCACCCCTTCTTTCTGACCCTCTCTTTAGACATAAAGAAGGGCTGGTCATTTCTAAATGATCCCATGATACCTGGACTCTTTGACTTCTCAAGGCTTAGACTCATGCTTCCCGTAATGTCCTTCACTCCTCTCAGGCTGGTACATTCCAAGTCTCCCTTCAGCACACAGCCTACATGTGAAGAACACGATCACAGCCCTCCAGCAAGGCCGTGTAAAAAGAACCACTGCCTTAGAATCCTGCAGATGCAACTTTGGTAAGAGCCCTTAATCCTAGGTTTGGGACCCTACGAAGATTGCTTTACTTTTCTGAGAATCAAGGGAAAAGTATACTGTCCCTCCAGCAGTGATGGAAGATTAAACAAGAACATGTATAACAACAGCACAGCATTGCTACTCAGTACCACTCAAGAATTGCTACTCTACTTCCCCTCCTTCCTGCTTCCTCTGTTCTCCAGAAAATCCTATATGCTCACCAATTATAGTGCTAATCACACCGTATTGCAATCATTTGTGTCCTTTTCACTAGACTGCTAGTAAGTTCCTCGGTGACATGAAAACAGACATTTTTATCTCCATGCCCCAGAACTCAGCTGGACATTCATTAGGCATTCAATACATGGTGAATGAAGAAGCCACATAAGAGCAGGAAGTTATACAGAAATGTTTCCCTTTCTTTGCCTAGGAAAAAAGTATGTTATCTCTGATTTCTTTAAACCAGCTTTGTCTGAACTTTTTGAACTTCAGGTGGCTTTAAATGTTGGTTCTAACTGGATGGCTCAAGCCAGCACAGATATCTCCATCAGGAATTTCCCATCCACATTCCACAAGCATCTGTGCCTGTGCACAAAGTGGGAGGGTAAATATCTGAGTAGAGTTCCTCCTTCCTGGATCTGCCAGCCCAGCATGCATACAGCTCAACAGTTCTTAAGCTGGGCCAAGAATCCACACATTATAAAACTGACATGAAAATAGGCACTAGCCAGATGGAATGGAAATCAAGCAGCAGATCTAAGGGAAGCAAGGAATGGAACCAAAGAACAGTTCTCTGCCTCTCACTCCTTTGTGTCCATCTTGTGAAAATCTAAGTTCATTTGACATCATTAGAGGTTGGGTGACCACAAAGCCATGAATTATTTACCCTCTCTTTACATCAGTTTCCTCATCAATGAAATGCAGGAATAATATTTTCCATAAAATAGGGATATTATGTGGCAATATCCTCACCCCATCAAATATTTATTTGGATTAGGCTTTCCCTGTGCGGATGCAGCCTTGAGTGACATCTACCCTAATTGCAAAATAACTCTGAGAACATTTCATGAGTACCATTAGGCACCATTGCCTCCTGCGTAACCCCATGAATAGGACCATTGCATCATGTCACTGTTTCTTACCCCACTCTGCTGGGGATATTGTCTTCTATCCTAAAATAAGATGTTGCAGGATAAAGATGCACCCTCTATTTAATGACTGAAAAATGCTAGGATTCTTTCTAGGACAGCAGCATTCCAGGGACAGGGGCCTAGAGGAATATAGGGACTTATTATAAACTCTGGAATGCCAATTTCAGAAAAGGTGTGTGGCATAAGTGTTTCTATGGCTTAGAAGAATACTTGGTGACATTATGGAGTATAAATTAGAGGAGGGAGACAGTGGTTGCTGAGAGATTAATTAAAAAGTTTTTCTATAGATCAGAATGAGAGACGATAGGATCCTGACTTAGGCCACTAGCAAAAGGGGGAAAAAGGAGAGTGAAATATGTAACTTTGAAAGTAAAAGCTGCATGGTTTGGGAACCAAATTTACAAATGGGAATACAGTAGAAAGGGAAAAGAAGCAAAATAGCTTAACACAATTAAATATATTCCAAGCCTTCTTTCCCTAAGAAGCCAGGATAAACTCATCTATTTGTGACTAATGTTTTGTCAAAATAATATTTGTTCAATAAGATTTCCTTCTTAAGATATTTTATCATTTAAATCACCCCCAGAAGAACAGAATTAAATAGTAAAAGTGATTTGGTCATGAAACAAGAGGGTTAGATTGATCACACCAGCTCTTGAAAGTCATTTCTGTAGTTAATCACATAAGAACGCTGACTCCTTAGAATGGTTGAAATGGTAGCATTCCACTCAGAAAAGCCTAATCTAATCCTGGAGCATCAAGGTTATGATCCTGAGGCCAAGGTTTCAAATTCCAACTCGCCCAGGATGAGTACTTTGTAGAGACTTCATCCCTGACCTAGGTGGGCCATCTCCAAACAGAAGCTTAGGACAGTTCCATGGTCAGCTTTTATCTTGCATTTTAGTAAAATAGAAACAGTTGTCTTATGTGTGTAGCATTCAAACATTCTAGAAAAAAAGAAAAAAAAACTGGGTTCAAAAGCGTTAGATTTGGTGTATAGAAAAAAAAAAAAAGCATAAACCTCAGGATTCCTCATAAATTCCATAGGATTCTCCTAGGTAATAAGAAAGAAAAATGAAGGAGAGGGAGATTATCACTGGATATATTTGGACACAGGGCTTTGGAAAGCTGGGCGGATTGAGGTGTCAGTCAGGCTCTTAGCAGGCAATAGGAGCACACCCAAATTAGGGCACTTTGAAGGGAACCACTGCACTCTAGCTTGGGCAACAGAGTGAGATGAAAGAAGGAAGGGAAGGGAAAGGAAGGGGAGGGGAGGGGAGGGGGAAAGGGGGAAGGGGAAGAAAAGGAAAGGAATGGAAGGGAAGGAAAAGGAAGGGGGAAAGGGGGAAGGGGAAGGAAGGGGACGGGGAAGGGGAAGGGGAAGAGGAAGGGGAAGGGAAGGGAAGGGAGGGGAAAAGAAAACGCACTATTTACCAAGTGTGAACAGGACCCCAGGAAACCTTAAGAATATTGCAGTACCCCAGGGTTCATTATAGATTTATACATCAAAGCTAGAAGAGGAAAGTGGATAGAGTATTTACTGAAACCTGGAGTCGAAGAGGGCCCAGTGGAGAAAGGAGCCTAGAGCTTTGGTCAAGGTTACCCTGCAGGGAGGGAGCATGTGAGTCATCTTTCCAACTCCACTCACCTACTCCCTTCAGCCTTCTGTTAGTGCTCACCTTTGTCTGAACCCAAGTAGACACCAGAGACATGAGAACCTGTTGATTTAGTCCATACAGGTCAGTCTTCTGGGGAATAGAGCAAGGTAAAGGAGAGTGGAAATGGCATCAGAGAACTGAACGGAAGATACACAGCTCAAGTGCGTTCCTGAGAGCCCTTACATTCTATAACATCCTAGTTAATGTGCATTGGGTTGTGCCAAGAGCTGCACCTATTCAGCAGCAGTTCTCAGGCTGATGTGATGGTAGACATATGCAGTGAGATTCTCAAAGAATGTTTTTGGGGTAATTCAACTATAATAGCAGATTTCAGAATTTTGTTTATAATCCTAATGAATGGCAAAGATCCTCTATGATTTAAGGGGAATTTTGCTTTAACATCCACTACTCTACAACACATCTGTGGATTGGGGCTGGCCAGGTAGTATTATACTCATTTTCCAGATGAGGAAACAGCAATCTCTGTCCATCTTAGTTCACGAAGCTCAGTGAAAACTTGTCCCTGGGTTCCGTGCAAAGAATGCCAATGGCCTGGGTCTACTTCTTAGCTTGCCTTTGGAGAAATAAATTAAAAACAATGATTTCTCTGCGGAGCTACTTGTAGGAAACTCATCAGCTTTAGTTTCGGATACTTTAATAAGACGCTAGTGTCTCATTCAGCAAGTCCATCTATCAACCAACATTTTTGTAACCCTCCCTTCTGCAAGACACTTTGCTAGCAACTGAGTGGAAAGAACAGGTGAGGAGTGTTAGGATTTGGAAACTTGGTAACACCATATCAGATAAAAATCTTGTCCTGCCCAATGGGAATTTACAGAAAAAAGAAAGAAATAAAGGAAAGAAAGACACTATTTACCAAGTGAACAGGACCTCAGGAGACCTTAAGAATATTGCAGTACCCCAGGGTTCATTATAGATTTATACCTCAAGGCTAGAAGGGACAAATGGAGAGAATATTCACTGGAACCTGGAGTCAGAGAGCCCGGTAGAGAAAGGAACTGAGAGCTTTGGCCAAGGTTACCCTGAAGGGAGGGAGCAGTTGATTCTAATGGAGAACCAACCCACATGCTCATCAACAGGAGAGTGGAAAATAAATGGTGATATATCCATATAATGAGTAGTATACAACAATAAAAGGGAATAAATTACTCAGGCATGCTGCAATATGGGTAAATCTTAAAAATAAATTAAGCCAATGAAACCAGACACAGATATGTACTGTATAATTCAATTTACATGAAATTCAAGACCAAGCAAACTAATCTCTGTTGATAGAAATTATATTAGTTATCTCTTGATGTGGAGACTGAGTTGGAAGGACCATTGAGGACACTTCCGGGATGGTGGAAATGCTTTATATTTTTGACTCAGTTGTGGTTGCATGGATATATATACACCTACAAGAGAAAAATCATCAAGTGACATCTATAAAATTGGTGCAATGCATGTTTATAAATTAGATCCTAACATTTAAAAATAGACCAGGAAATGCTACAGTGAAACATGCATAGTGATTAAAATGCTGTCCTTCCAGCAGTTTTCTTCTCCACATGAATAATGCCCTGAGAGCCTTATGCATGTGTATTGGGAAACTGAAATACATGGTTGTAAAGAGCATGGGCTTTGCTGAGTGACAGATGTAACTAAAATTCTAGCTCTATCACTTCTTAGATGTGTGACCTTGAACAAGTCATATAACTTCTCTGAGCCTGAGTTTCCTCCTTGGTAAAATCTACCTCCAACATATAGTGTTGTTGTAAGAATTAAGTAATAAAATGAAAGAACTTAGCCAACTTCCGGGAACAGTCTATGCTCTCAATAAATATAGGCTACTGGTTATTATCATTGTTATAAATACTGCTTTTCTGCCCTCTGCTCCACTTTACCTGCAGTGAGGACAATTCAGAGAGAGAAAAGGAGGGTGGGCAGAGGGAATGGATAGTATCTGTGAATTCTCTTTTCTTTTGCTTTTCCAGCAGTTTCTTACAGGGCATGTTTGAGGCTGACTGCAGTGGAAGATGTAACTGACTGGACATCATAGGGACATGGTGCATCCTGTCCCTATGATGCACCATGCCTGGCCTGCGGGCTTTCTTAATGTGCAGGGCAATGGCCAGTGCTGCTGTCCCCCTGCACGCAGACTTCCCACAGTGGCACTGTGGGGCTCTGCTGGACTCATCAGTGGCTCCCTCACCCACAGCCTTCACAACTCTGACTGGAATTCTTCGCAGAGCCAGGGCACCTAAAGGCAAAAGGTGAGGCCCCCATGGTGTCTGCCAGCCGGTTGCTTCCATAATAGAGTATTGATCTCCACCAGAAGAGTTTCAAGCCCTGTACACCCAGCATTGGCCATTAAAGGCAGGCTTCTGCAGATGGCAAATCCATCAACTACCAGTTTGACATTAACAAGCAATTACAATGCAGTCCCTGTGTTAGCTCCACTAGGGGATATCAGAGTGATTGCTTCAAGTGGAGAAAGATGGGGGAAAAAATTTGATCAGCCCAGAGTGCTTCTCTAGAATTCAGGCCACTGAGGGTGAGACTGTATGGTGTAGCAGAATGAGCACTAGACTCTGAGTTAGGAAATAAGGAAGGCTATTACTAGTGATCTATATCCATCACTTTCCTTCTCTGAGCCTTTCTGTCTTGTTCTAAAGCAGTGGTTCTCAAGCCTGGCTGCACATTAGAATCACCTGGGAAGATTTTCAAGCTGCCAGTACCGAAACTATGCATCAAACCATTATATCACAAACTCTGAGGGCAAAACCAAATATCCACAGTTTTCAAGGCCCTTCAGGAGCTTTCAATTTGCAGGCATAGTTGAAAACCTTGAAAATATCTGGAGAGAAGTAGCTGAAATTAGTGATCCTTAAGGTAGTAATGCATGACTTTCAAGAACGTGAATCCTTCAGGTGCAAATCATCTGAGGATCTTGTTACAATGCAGGTTCTGACTCAGTAGTTCTGACTTAGTAGGTGTGAGATTTGCAGTTTTATAAAAGCAACCAGTGGATAGACCTGCTGCTGGTCCTGGGACAACAATTTTGAGTAACAAGAGCAAAAAGGTACCTTTTCTCTCAAAAATTTGAAAAGCCCAGTGTAGCACTGTCTAATAGAACTTTCTGCACTGAGTACAGTAGTTCACGCCTGTAATCCCAGAACTTTGGGAGGCTGAGGCAGGCAGATCACTTGAGGCCAGGAGTTCGAGACCAGCTTGGCCAATGTGACGAAACCTTGTCTCTACTAAACATACGAAAATTAGCTGGGCACAGTGGCACACACCTGTAGTCCTATCTACTCAGGAAGCCGAGGGATGAGAATTGCTTGAGCCTGTGAGGCAGAGGTTGTAGTGAAAAGAGATCGTGCCACTGCACTTCAGCCTCTGTGACAGAGCAAGACTGTTTCAAAAAAAGGATTTTCTCCACTAATGGAAATTTACTATGTCTGTGTTTTCCAATATGGTAACCAGCAGCAACATGTGACTACTGAGCACTTGAAATGTGGCTAGTGCAACTGAGGAACTGAATTTTAAATTTGTGTTAAATTTTAATTAAATTTAAATAGCCACATGTGGTGACTTGATATCACAAGTCTAGAGGTTTTAAAACATGAAGCATATAACATGGCTAAGATGGGGTGTTCATACTATATACCACGAGCAGGATTACACATGCTCTTCTCCAGAAATAGGCCCCAGTCTATGGCAAGAAGTTCTTTTCTTGGCTCATATTAAGCCCAAAGTCAATATGAACAGAGTGTGTTGACTCTGGGTGGACCATGGGAGGAAAGTGACTAGAGACACAACTGAAGAAATACTCACTGTACTGAGCCTCCTAGAACAGGCTAAGGACCCTGAGTTTTAAAACAAGGGCAATGGCAAAGATATGGCCACACCATCATGACAGTTCAGAGAGGGAACACTTAATATTACCCAGAGCTGGCAGGGAAGACAACCAGAAGAGCAACATTTGAGCTGATTCTTAAAAAAAAAAAGAGAGATACATGAGAAATCCAAATTAGGATAGAATTCCAGAAGAAGGGAGTAGCATGTGCAAAAAAAAAGAAAGCAAAAATTAGCAAAGAGAAAGTACTAAGTATATGTCAGAGAATAGGGAAAGTGAGGGTCTTAAGAGGCCTTGAGGAGTCCAACCTCAACTAAAGACAACAAAAGACAAAACCCATGGTGACATACCTTTTCTTATTTTAATAGATAACAGACATTATTATTAAGAACATTTTAAGAGGTAGCTTCCAAACAGGGTCACTGCATACAGTTAGATAGGGTGCACACTGCCCAATTCCAAGGCAGCTGGTTGCATCAATACAATGTAAATGGCATCCCATGGAGCTGTGCAATATGCCAGCCCTACCCCCATTTCATTCATTTTTAATTTTTTTCATTAAAGTTCTTTCTCTTCTGGACAAGAAAACCCTATGATAATAGAATCTTCAAACTGAAAGCATCTGTAAAATGAACCCCAGATTCCTGGGGCTTTAGCCTTTCGTTAACCAAATAAGATGAGGAATTATGGGTGTCTGATGTGCCAGGTACTATTCCAATACTTAAAATATATCATTCCATATTTCTCACAGTAGAACCATGAAGTAGAGACATTACTGCATTTTCCTATGAGAAAATGGGACTGAGATGGTTAAGGTGGGATAGTATAGGTAGAAACTGTTAGAACAAACATACTCAGTCTTAACTAATTTCTAGATCCATGCTTTGTCCGCTCCTTTATTATTCCTTGAAGATGTTAGGGGAAATTTATTAGTCCATTTCAATAATGTACAACTCCTGTGGAAATAACTTACATGCCTATGATTAGAACACATAGGTTCACATCACAAAGCTTTGACGTGGCGGAAATTCTATCAATTTACTGGGGCAATGCTAGTTATCTCTTGGTGATTTGTGCCTCTGTTTGGCAGTAGTCTCTGCCTTAGATCCCTTGGAAAGAGAGAACCTAATTCCTTAAAATTTTGTTTATTTGCCATCCTATCAAAATATGACTACCTGGGGGAAGAATAATTAAGTGGATCATTAATGGTGTATTTACCAAATCCTGACTGGAATCATAATTATTTGCTTACCTAGATGTACACCACCCTCAGTTGTCCCACAGGAAGCTCACCCAGCTTCTCTATGTTAATTTTCAACACCATCTAAGTCTTCTTGGGTAATTTAGTCCACTACAGTAGCTTTACATATCACACACATGATAGTTATGGCCAAACCTGTATCTCCTTCCTTAATATTTTGTTATAGCACCTAACACATATATCCAGCTGGCTGTAAGACTCCCACTCCTAAATGTCCTGCAGCTCCCTCTACCTTAAAATTTCCAAAACTATGTTAATTCTCTTCTCTTCTAATCTTGTTTTTCCTTTTGTGTATTATTTCTCAGTGAACCGGACCACCACCCAAATAACCCAAGAGTCTTCTTTGATTTTTTTCTCTTTCTCAACATCTCCAAACCCCTCTACCCCACCTAGCCACTTCTAGTCTTATCTTTTATGGTGAGAACTAGCTTCATGTAACAGAAACTCTAAAAAAATCAATGATTTAAATAACTTGGGTATATAAATATCTCTCTCATACTAGAAATCAGAGGTGGGAAGTCTGAGCACGATATAATGGTCATCAGGGGTTCAAGCTTCTTCATTCTGCCTCACCATCTCGCTTGCAGCTTCTGCCTAATGTTGACTTACAGTTCAAGATGGCTTCTGGAGTGCTACCATTACATTCGTGTTGTAGGCTAGAAGGAAAAGGGCAATGGCCTGAGGAGGAAGGGAGAGTTCCTGTTAACTCAGCTTCCTTTAAACAGCCTTCCCAAAAGTTTCACATTGTATTTTTTGCTAATTCTCATTGGCCACAACTTAGTGCCATGAAAGACTAGTAAATATAGTCTTTTAGCTGGATGGCCCGCCATCTTATATAAAATGAGGTTAGGTTACTGAGACAGAAAGGGAGAGCAGATCTTGGGAGGCAGCTAGCTGTTTTTGCCATCCCAAGTGTTGTGATTTCTACCTGCTTTAGATTTAACCTATTTGCCATTTCTCTGCATCCCACCATCATGGTTCTAGTTGAGGTCCAACCTCAGAGAAATAGCTGCTTAAGTGGTACAGGGATACTTTGTACAGAGCAAAGAAACCAGTCTTTATGCCACTTGGAATGGATTTTTCCAATTGTCCTGCCCCCACTGAAAAAAACTCTTGGTTCAGAAGAAACAATGACCAAAGACATAAGAAGAATTAATGTTTCCACCTGCCTCTCAATTTAATAGCAAGAGATTCCACATGTCAGACAGGAAAGAAGGCTAGGAAGGAAAATGAGCATTAAGATTAATAATTGATGTTAATACCGACAACAAAGACAAACAATGGTGATAAATGAAATGGCAGAACCAAGGAAATTGTTCTACTGTGATATCTTTCTTTCAAGCAGGTCAACTGTATAATTACCAAACTCAATTTCATCAGGAATTTCATCAACATCAGAGCCCCTGGGCCACCAGTCTTCAATGTTTGCTACCAGTGTGTTACTGTCTGCTTGTCATTGTCTAGAGACAAAAATGGAACATTACAATGGGCTTTATGACCCTTCTGTACCTCAGCATTTCCATCCTGCCCCCTTCACCTAGCTGTACCTCATTATCTATCCCAGTGCCTGGCCTGTAATATCCCTAGAAATTATTATTGCACTAAACTAAATTAAACACAAAGACTTATTTAGCAGATTCACAAATTTTAGTTGTACCATATAGTCAAACAAGTAGACATTCAGGTCACAAAATCTAGCCTGTCTCCCCACGAGAACACAATGCCGTTGTCTGAACAGATTAAATAAAGCACAGCATCATCTCAAGCGATTTTCATGGTTCAAATCTAGGTAGCTATACTTACCAGCTGTGAGGCTTAGGCCAACCTATTAACCTTCTATTTCACTTTTCTGCTAAATGAGACAATAAGGACTTTACTTCATTTTGTGAGAAATAAATAATCTAAGTAACCAGTCAAACACATTTTGTGCTTCTTAAAAAAAGGTGGTACATACACACACACACAACACCCAATATAATACAATATTTTCAGACGACACTAGAAATATTTTAGCCAGGTCTAAAGGAACAGAAGTTAATGATAAAATGATAAACAATAAATAATAGCTACTGTTTTGTGAGAAAATTACACACATCTTACTTGACTTAAACCTCACAACAGAATTGAGCAGCAAGTTATTACCACGAGAAAGGGGACTCAAGTTTGGCAGGATAACAAGTGGGAGAATCTAGAGGTAAAGTCATATCTATCTTATTGGAAACACTCAAGAACTTCAAATAAGCATGAGAATTTGAGCAAGACTGAAGGAGAACATTTAAGTTCCCTTTCCAACTCATATCCCAATTCTGGAATCTAATTTCTGTAACAAGTAACTATATTCCTTACTGCAGAAGTAAAGATGGCCCCGTGGAGAAACTGGCAGCATGGCATGATGGAATCGGAATAGAATCAGGAATTGTTTTGTACCTATGTGTCTGTGACTTTGGTGTTCTGACTCAGACACATATTTGAGAGGTAGAGAGGAGAGAAGAGGGTTGCCACATTATGTAACAGAAAGGAGCCCACTGCTTAAACACTTACCTTGTGCCAGACATTGCACTAGGACTTTATTACCTGCAACCCATCCTGCAAAACTGTGAAGATTTGATATGATCATTCTCATTTTATGGTTGAGAAACAAGGGTTAAAGACATTAAAAATTTACTCAATGTTTAAACATTTGCCTGTCTTATTCTAAAGCCCCTTCTCTTTTCACAATCCCTGTAAGAAACGGACATCCAATATTTGAGTGGCAGAGGCAAAAACATGGCCTACCAGAACCATTATGATAGCTTTACAATATGCCTACCAATTAGCTGATACTCCTCCTGCCAAATGGTGAAGGCTAATTACCCTCCTACAGAATGTGACTCACTTCTAATGAATAAAATATGGCACAAGTAAAAGTGTGCGATTTCAGAGACTAGGTCATAAAGAACGCAGTGGCTTCTTCCCTACTCTCTCTTTCTTAGATCATTCTCTCTGGGGGAATCCAGCTGACATGTTGTGAGGACACTCAAGCAGCTTTATGGAAAGGCCCACATGGTGAGCAACTGAGGCCTCCTACCAACAGCCAACAAGAAACGGGGGCCTTTGCCAACAGCCAAGTAAGCGAGCTATTTTGGAAAGTGGATCCTCCAGCCCCTGTTAGGCTCCCAGATGACAACATCCCCTGCTCTCATCTTGACCACAACCTCATGAAATACCCTTATCCAGAATACCCAGTTAAGCCACACCACAATTGCTGTTTTACAAAACTGTGAGCTAATGTGTTAGTTGTTTTTAAGCTATTAAGTTTAGAGGTGATCTATTACACAATGATAAACAACTAATACACCCACGCAGTGCTGAAGAAAGGGGTTTCCAGGAGGGTAGAATTTGCACTATTATATCTTCATAGAGTGCTATTTCCCATCGCTACACCACACTTGCCACCAACTATAAAGAATTAGGTCAGGGAGTTTCTTTGGTTGCAGCCCATTTTGCCTTTGGTTGTTAATGGTAGAAGCATTTCCCCACAATCTGCAGGAAATAAGAATCAGAAAGAAGGACACACCATTCCATAGCACAGAACACAAGTAGATGGCTCCCATGAAGAATCTAGCAGCGTGGTATGGCAGAAGCAGAATGGATTCAGGAATCATGGTGCCTACACTGGAATTTCAGATCGGCCACTGACACAATGGACACATTATTCAACATTTCCAAATCTTGGCGTTCTTATCCACAAAGTGAAGATAATAATTGCCAATTCACAGGTAACTATGATTTAAAGAGATTACTTTTGAAGAGTTCCTAACACATTCATTCAACAAACATTTAATGATGCTTCAGGCACTGTGTTCATTACTAGTGAGAGTATGACACCAGAGCCATACTATCACAGAGCTTTCAATGAAAAGTAACATAATTGCTCATTTCACCGGGCCCCCGGCTTGGGGCGCCTTCCTTCCCCATGGCGGGACACCTGACTTCGGATTTCGCCTTCTCACCCCCTCCAGGCGGTGCAGGTGATGGGCCAGGGGGCCGAAGACGGGCTGGGTTGATCCTCGGACCTGGCTAAGCTTCCAAGGCCCTCCTGGAGGGCCAGGAATAGGGCCAGGGGTTGGGCCAGGCGCTGAGGAGCCATGGGGATTCCCCCATGCCCCCCGCCGTACGAGTTCTGTGGGGGGATGGCGTACTGTGGGCCTCAGGTTGGAGTGGGGCTGGTGCCCCAAGGCTGCTTGGAGACCTCTCAGCCTGAGGGCGAAGCAGGAGTCCGGGTGGAGAGCAACTCCGATGGGGCCTCCCCGGAGCCCTGCACCTTCCCCCCTGGTGCCGTGAAGCTGGAGAAGGAGAAACTGGAGCAAAACCCGGAGGAGTCCCAGGACATCAAAGCTCTGCAGAAAGAACTCGAGCAATTTGCCAAGCTCCTGAAGCAGAAGAGGATCACCCTGGGATATACACAGGCCGATGTGGGGCTCATCCTGGGGGTTCTATTTGGGAAGGTGTTCAGCCAAACGACCATCTGCCGCTTTGAGGCTCTGCAGCTTAGCTTCAAGAACGTGTGTGAGCTGCGGCCCTTGCTGCAGAAGTGGGTGGAGGAAGCTGACAACAATGAAAACCTTCAGGAGATATGCAAAGCAGAAACCCTCGTGCAGGCCCGAAAGAGAAAGCGAACCAGTATCGAGAACCGAGTGAGAGGCAACCTGGAGAATTTGTTCCTGCAGTGCCCGAAACCCACACTGCAGCAGATCAGCCACATCGCCCAGCAGCTTGGGCTCGAGAATGATGTGGTCCGAGTGTGGTTCTGTAACCGGCGCCAGAACGGCAAGCGATCAAGCAGTGACTATGCACAACGAGAGCATTTTGAGGCTGCTGGGTCTCCTTTCTCAGGGGGAACCAGTGTCCTTTCCTCTGGCCCCAGGGCCCCATTTTGGTACCCCAGGCTATGGGAGCCCTCACTTCACTGCACTGTGCTCCTCAGTCCCTTTCCCTGAGGGGGAAGCCTTTCCCCCTGTCTCTGTCACCACTCTGGGCTCTCCATGCATTCAAACTGAGGTGCCTGCCCTTTTAGGAATGGGGGACAGGGAGAGGGGAGGAGCTAGGGAAAGAGAACCTGGAGTTTGTGCCAGGGCTTTTGGGATTAAGTTCTTCATTCACTAAGGAAGGAATTGGGAACACAAAAGGTTGGGGCAGGGGAGTTTGGGGCAACTGGTTGGAGGGAAGGTGAAGTTCAATGATGCTCTTGATTTTAATCCCACATCATGTATCAATTTTTTCTTAAATAAAGAAGCCTGGGACACAGCAAAAAAAAAAAAAAAAAAAAAAAAAAAAGAAAAAAAAAAAGAAAAGTAACATAATTGAGTAATAATTTTTTAAGTGCGGTAAAATGTGTGGCACATAGTAGGTACTCAATAAATACTTGGTTTTTTCCTCCTTTTTACCTTTTCCTAGAGTGCTACTTGATGGTAGCTGTAGTTTTTCTTCAAGACATCCTATTTGTCCTGATACAAAACCTCTTTTGACCACTAAAGGCATAGTCCCAGGCCCTCACCATTCTCTCACATATTTCACAAAAATGTGAGCATTAACCATTCCCCGTGATACAGATAATTCATTTTTTAATTTAACTTTTTAAAATTTTGTGTATTTGCTTATTTATTTTGAGACCAGGTTATGAGACTGGCTAATTTTTGTATTTTTGGTAGAGATGGGGTTTTGCCATATTGTCTAGGCTGGTCTCAAACTCCTGAGCTCAAGGGATCCTCCTGCCTGGGCCTCCCAAAGTACCGGGATTACAGGTATGAGCCATTGCACCTGGCCCGGATAATTTTTTTTTTTTTTTGAGGCAGTGTCTTCCTTTATATCTCAGGCTGGAGTGCAGTGGTGTCATCTCGGCTCACTGCAACCTCTGCCTCCCGGGTTCAAGTAATTCTCCTGCCTCAGCCTCCTGAGTAGCTGGGATTACAGGTGCCCGCCACCACGCCCGGCTACTTTTTGTATTTTTAGTAGAGATGGGGTTTCACCATGTTGGTCAGGCTGGTCTCGAACTCTTGACCTCAGGTGATCCATCTGCCTTGGCCTCCCAAATTATTGGGATTATAGGCGTGAACCACCACGCCCGGCCCTGAAAATTCATTTTTAAAAGAACATCATATCTACCTCAAATGCATTAAGATTTCACATTAGACTCATTATTCATAGTGAACATTAGGAACTTAAGTCAACTCAGTAATAATGCACCTATTCATGACCCTTGATTCAAAGATGTGCACCTATTTACCCTGGACCAGCTCCTTGGAAGGACATGAAATAGAGGGTAATAATCACATCTTTCCAAATTTGCTATGAAACTGCATCGCCAAAAACTGAGACTCATTTTCCGATTGATGAATCAAATGACAACAAAATCTCCAGGGCATTCTGAAACCCAACAGGGATTAATGATTAGGCATACCAGTGGTAGTTAGGAGACTTGCCCAAATTTCCAGTTTTCTGCAGATGGCATCTAAGTTAGAAGACTGTCATAAATTTATTCATGGCTTGGCTTTCTGCTATTTGCTCATTGGTGACACTTTTATGTAAAATGGTGTTTCTATGGCTAGGAAATCCCAGTAGAGATCAAGAAACCTGGGTTCTACAAACTAATGGGGTGGCCTTTGATTAGTCCTAACTCCCTTCCTAAGCCTCAGTTTCTTTAGACATGAAAGAAAGCAACGGATTACATTGCCTTAGACTTTTTCCTAGGTCAAAAATGATGTGATAATTGTGCCTTTCCAACAATAATTGATACCACTAGTGAACATTCTTTGTTAAGCACGTCTATTAAGGACTTCATTTATATTAGTTTTCTAATCTTTAAGCAAACTCTGAGATAAGTGACTATGATGTTTATTCCATAGGTGCAAAAGATTTGTCAAGTAACTCCCCAAAGTAAAAGGGAGGGCTGGAGTTTAGACTCATGACTGTTCTGCTCTAACCCAAGTAATTCTGGATCCCAGACTCCCCAAATGACAAGTTATTCCAGAAATACTCAGAAAAAGGAGGGTGCCGTATGTCACACATGGAAAAATAGAAAAAGTAACAGAATCCAGCCAAAGGATTCCCAGAAATTGAGGCTCTTCTGTTCTTGGCATTTGCATCTTTGGATGTGTGTTTTTTACATTGCTGTATGCAAAAGGTATGTTTCAATGTGATTTTTTTTCTTCTCCCGTCTTACCACTGAGGAATCACAGGGAATAGACTTGACATCTGTGAACTCAATTTACCCTAGAAAAATGTTTCAGTCACACTTAAAATAAAAAGGGCATCAATTAGAATAAGAAGGACACTTTGTTGCCTAGGAGGACTGAACTTTTTTGGACCTGAGGCACATTATCAGCTTCATTTTTAGCTCTAGTATAATCAAAAGGTCAGGATCTCCATTGGATCTTAGAAATTTTTTATTTTTCGATAAGATTTTCTGAATGCCTGCCATGTATGAAGGGAAATGCCTGGACTTCTGTGCATATGTATTTCATTGTCTCCCCACATCTACCCAGGAAGACAGGCACAGTGAGCCTTCCATGTTGTAGATGAGGAATCTAAGTCTCAAAGACAGATAAGAAATTTCTCAAGGTCACACTATAAGTAAAAGGCAGAGGAGGGATTAGAACCCTGGATCCTCTTTATTACACCAAGCCTGCCTCACAAGGATGCCAATCTCTCATCACTTACCAGGAAAGACCCACTCCTCCCATTCACGATAAGGTAATGCTATCCAATAAAAACCCCAAAGCAGGCATAAAATATGAAGTAGCGAAACTCAGGCAGGCAGAAAACAGAGTGGTTTAGACATGGCTGCTGTCTGCAGCAGGGAGAAGTTCCTGGCAACATGACCCTGAAAATAACAATTAGTGACTGAAGCTAAGAAGGAAGAATCTTCCAAGGACTCTGAAACTAGATATTTTCTCAAGCCCCACCTATGGACAAACACAAATCATGGAGAAATAAAGATGCCAGTCTCCAGGAAGCACCAGAGTTAAATTCATTCTGGAATTTAACGCCTGGCATTAACAGTTAGCTGGGAGATTAAAACAAATCAACACACAAACGCAAAAAATAATCAGTGGAAAAAAGTTAAAAAAAATCAATGGACAGTGGTTTCATAGCAGATGGCAAAGAGGAATATTAAAAGCTGTATTTTATTTGGAACTCATTTTCTTCTGATTTCCTTATTAGGTGTTTTGTATATCGAGGCCCATAGTTCCAAGAAGCCTCCATAAGGTAGAGGCTAAGAATTGCAATTTCTTAGGTTAAAAAACTGTGCTTCAAATTCCTTGTTTGTCCCTTGTTTGTCATTTCTCTACCCTTCTGTACCTGGCCCACACCCTAGGAAGATGACTTGTATAGACTACGTAAATGAGCTCCTTGCCTTCTGGCTCCTAGCTGGGTTTAGTCAATGAGACCTATTAGCAGGAAGATCGGAAGGTAGGAGAATCTGACTTTTTATTACTTTAAATTCCTTCCTGTCAGGCCTTAAATTGGCTGCAATGTTACTTTGAAAGTTGCAGCTCCCTTCAGAAAGCTCTTTCTTGCAGCTCTAGCATCTCCCCAGACTTCAGTAAATGCTTCCTCCCTGTGCCCCGAGTCCTAGGCTTAGAGTGAAAATGGGTCTCTGCTGCCACTAACCCTGGGATGCTTCGCCATCCCTTGTGAGTTTCCCTTAGTTCTGCCCACATCTTTGTAAATAGTCTCTTCATGGAACTTTCCTCAATTGCCTCTTTTAAATATTTTAGCTGGTTATGTTGGGAGGGGCCCCACGATGGGAGGAACAATGACTAAGACACGGAAAGGTTAAGTAGCTTGTGCAAGGTCATACAAATAGCGCATTAGTTAAAGCAATGCTTGTTTCTATAACAAATAAACCCCCATATCTCAGTGATTTTAAGTAAAGATACATTAATTTTTTTTTTACTTACGTCAGTCCAAAATAGGGTTCCTGAGTAGCAAGTGGATCTTCTTCAAGTGGTGATCCAGAGAAGAAGCTCCTTGCATTTTCTGGCTCTGCCGTATTCAACACACCTTTCAAGGTGACCATGTTCATCAGCACGAAGCTGGAGGAGGGAAAGAGTATGGAGGCTTGAACATGGCAGGTTGTGTGTCACGCCCTCTATTCATGTTTCATTGGCTGAAGCTCAATTGCATGGCTGTTCAATTGCAAGAGAGTCCCAGAGATGGTGAGCTCAGGAGGATTAAAAAAAGAGTTTGGGAAAGCTCTTGACAATTTCTACCTCAGAAGTGTGTTTGGAAACACAAACTCAAATCCAGAGCTTTTCGCTCAAAACACAAGGCCTCCAGTTCATGGTGTATACAGTTATTTAATGTGTGCATTAAGTAATAAGAATCATCCATGTGTGTTCCAGAGGGGAAGAGACAGAACCAGAGAAAATTTTATAATGTGATTGTGTCAGCCCATGATTCTACCAAGGGAGTATCTATTCTGAAAAAGTGTAAGATGGGAAACAGGGACTGCTGCTGCCTCCACCTATCACAGTAACCACTTACTTTACTTATATTACCAATAAAGTAATATATAAGTAACTGCACATAAGTCTAGCATTTCAGGACATTGATTTTTATATCACTTGTTATTTATATAAAAATAACCATATATATTTAATAGTAAATATCACTGTAAAAGGATTATGTGAACAAAAATATGCATTCCATGATGATTTACAGTCCCAGTTAGAAATTCCAAGGGTCATTTTGATTATATGCCCTGTTTTCTTTATCCACTACATTTAGAACTGACATCTCCACTGTATTCAAACTGTAGCTCTCTCTCTTTCCACTCATACCTCTGTGGATTTCTCTCTACTGCCTGTGAGTTTTATAGTGTTAGTACATACTCTCTGAGAACACAGACACGGTGGGACTTTTTGCATTGCTATGTAAATCTGCAGATTCACCACTCAATAATTATTGACCTGTTGACTTTGCCTTTTTTCCACCTCATAAGCATTTCCAATGATCCAGAAATGTGCAGAAAGAACAAGTCCCATGAAGGTAAATTTTCCCTGAGTAACCTGGGGAACTCACATAAAAATGGACTGACACAAATGTTATTTAAGATTTAAAAACAATATATTTGAATCCTACATCAAGACGTAAAATATCATAATCTCTCAGCCTGCTGATCGACTCTACAGCACTGTTTCTCATCATTATAATATCCAAATATAAGAATGTGAAGGAAAGAGAATTTCAAGCACAATAAGATTATCATAGATATTACTCCATTGATCTAGTCATTCACTGAGTGTGACCGTGTGTCCATAGCAGTGAAGAAACTTCTGTTCCTGCCTGGGGAACAGAATCTTACCTGGGGTAGACAGATAGTGCACACATCATCAAATTTTTTATAAAAAGGTAATTACTGCTGGCAATAAGTGGGGTAAAGGAAATCAAATTCAGGTGCTATTTTAGAAAGTGCTCTGAGATGAGCAAGTGGCATGCTATTTTAGAGAAGTGGTCAGAAAATGTTCCCCTAAGCCTCAGAGCCCTGATCAATGAGTGATCCAGGTAGAGAGTGGAGGAACAGTATTTCAACCTGTGCAAAGGCCTTGAGATTGGGATGGTTTCAGGAAATTCGAGAACACCATGAGTCCATGTGGCTGCAATGGCAACATTGAACATGAGGTAAAAGGTGGCCAGAGGGGTTTTCATGGCCTGTGGAATTTGTAGGCCAGAATATCAAGAGTTTGAATTGTGTTTGAAGGGTAATATAAAGCTATGGAGGTAGACGGGTGAACAGAAGAGAACCATCATCTGTTTTGTTTTGTTACAAGGCTCACCCTATTTGCTACATGCAGAATAGGCTCTTTGTGTGTGTGTGTGGTGGTGGGGAGGAGGAGAATTGACAAGAGTAGAAACAGAGAGATAAATTGAGAGATCAGAAATGACTTGGACCACAAGGGTAGACTTGGAGGTAGTGAAAGTGGTCAGATTAAGGATGCACTTGAAAGTGGAGTTGTCAGGACCTGCTGATGGCTATGGCATGGCTGTGAAGGAAAGTGAAGAATCAGGATGCCTCCCAGGTTTTTAGCCTTGGCACTAGTGAAAGGATTGGCAACAGCTGAAATGGCAGCAACTGGGAAAGATGTTCTGCCCTAGTGGTGGAAAACACGCCACTGGCTCAGCTGGATACTTCCAAAGGGCTGCTCTGGTAATATCTCTAGTCAACAGATATTTGATGAGTACTTCTGCCCTATTCTCAAGGAGTCCCAGGCTGCAGAGAAAAACTAATGTACAAACAGATGATCATGCTGAGAGAGAAAGCCCACAAGTTATTCTGGGAATAAAGAAAAGGACAATGAAGCCAAATGTGGACTCAGGAAGGCTTTTTGGAGGAAATGACACCTAGCTAAGACTTGAAAGATGAATAAAAGCCAAAGATGTTGGGAGAAGCAGTCAGGCAGTGGAAACAGCATTAGCAAAAGCACAGAGAGCTGGAACAGCATGACAACAAACCACACATGTCTCACCAGGGAAGTGGAGGGTGGAAGGGAGCACAGGGATGCAGTAAGAGACGTTTGCAGGTTCCAATCATAGATGGTTTTTATGCTGTTCCTCAGAGATAAGCATCTATCCTATAAGTCTAAAGAGGAAACCATTGAAGAGTTTAAGAAAGGAGTGCCAGTGTCAGGAATTAGGATGACAACCTCAGTTTCTAGGAGGTCCATATAGTAAAAAATAAGAACATGTCTTTGGCATTCATTGCTTCTACCACACATTTTGCCTTTGATCCTTGTTTTCTTGGGTGAGTTCTATTGTATGCCCATAGTCTCCTGGTCTAGAAGGTATAAAAGCTTATTCTTTAAGTTTAATTTTCTGCATTCTTCCAGTAAAGGTCTAGCATGGAAGAAGAAATCTACAGAGTTCCCTCATATATTGCCTGGCTAGGATTTGAGCAAGATATTCATGAACCATCTTGAAATATCAGAAATAAAGATTCACTCCCAAACCCACCACCACTGTCTGCATACCTGCTGCCATTTAGTATCAAGTGATTTTTTAACTTAGAGTCAATAGCAATGACTAAGTGAGAAATCTCAATAGCTATTTAACTATGAAAAGATAAACATCAAGTCAAGCACAAACTTCAAAACTCTCCAAAATACTAATAGGTAACATTGGCTAAGTGTTTACTTATATACCAGGCATTCATCTAAACACATTTCATGCATTAATTAAATGTTTTCAAAAGAGCTCTAGGAGATATTTAATTTGACAAATGAAAAAAACTGAGGCTTAATTTCTTTATCCAGGGTCACACAACCAGAAAGTAGAAAAGCCAAGATTGAACTTCAGGGATCTTGACCTTAATGCCTTTTCTGGGAAAACAGTCCACAGTTTTACTCAATAATTCTTAAATCCTTTTATTTAAGAAGTATTCTTAAATAAAGCCTTCTCTTCCAGAATATTCTCCAAGTCCCACTAACCAAGTTCAATTCCTACCTCTCCCATAATCTTTCCTGCTTAATAGGAGTCATTCCAACCTGATCTCTGATGGTATATGCATTCTATACCAGAAATGTGGTTAATTCCACTGCATTTATTCCCATAAAAACAAGAACTTGTCAACAAAATGAAAACAAGTTTAAGTATTAATACTTTTAAAGAGTTAAAGGACTCTTTCTTTCTTTTGCACCCTACATATAGAATAAGTTCTCCACCAAATGCAACTACCAAGTACCCAGCACACATACACTACATATACCACACACACTACATATACCACATACACACATATAAGCACACATGTGAGTTTGGCCAAAACACATAATAAAAGAAGAAAACTGCAGCAACTTCTGAACCAAAGAAAATGAGAAAAAAAATACATGCCATACAACATTAATTGCAGCAAAGTCTGTAGGCTGCAGACTACGTGGGCACAAACAAGATTCAACTTTGTGCATGTAGTTGAATCTTGGCCTTTTATTTGCTATTTGTGTGACACCGAACAAATTAATCATGCCTCAGTTTCCTCATTTGCCAAATTTGCCATTTTTTTCTTGGTGGTTTACCCTGTAAGGTTCTTGAGCAAGAGTCACACTCTCAAGAAGATTCATTATGCTCTCATATTTTCATTTTGTGTCTTATAATGCATTGATTCATCTTTTGCTCAATTTGACTTCTAATATTCTACATGGTTTAGAGAATAAAGTATGTGGACCTGTCCAGAGCAGATGACCATCTGCCTCTAAGCTTCAGACTCTTAATTCCAGCTCCATTGCCCATTGGTTGTAGTCACAGAACAGGGAAAATTTAATTCAAAACTCTCAATCCACCCTGGAGAAGGAAATTAAAGCCCAGAAGAATAATATGCCTTGACCAAGGTCACAGAGTATGTTAACAATAAAGCCAGAGCCAGAAGTCAAAGCTTCCTGTACTCAGCCCAATTTCTACTAGTAAATATTTCCTGAATGCATATTAATGTTTCAGGGCCTGTGGATACAGAAATGAATAAAGCACAGTCCCCACACAAAAATATTGCCAATTGTACTGAACCCAACAGATGACCAATTGCAATGCTTCCTAACCTTGTTTGTGTCTGAGTCTGAGACACATGATACTTTCCTAACATGGGCTCTTGGAGAGTTGATTCCCAGCCACTCAGTATTTACAAACTGGAAATTCACTAACCTGTAACCTGTACCAGTTCCCAGTAGAAACTTGCACATTCAGAAATATTTTGAATAATCCTCACATGGAAGATGAGGATACTTCTGAGGAGGAAAATGCCAAAAGTAAGATAAATCAGACCAATGACTTAAAGCTGCTGGAAAGACATGTACATTTAGCAAGATGTCTGGAAGTGGGGGCTTTAAAGCTGATAAAATAGCTTGTGATATCAAAGCATTAGATTGATGTCTCTCACTTTCTCTCAGTCTTTCCCTCATGGGCTCAGGTTGGCATCCCTATCTTTAGGTATTATGATTTCACATAACTGCATTTAAAGGCAAGAAACACAAGGCAATCAAGATGGAGCGAGTGGTGTAGCAGGAGGAGAGAGAGAAGAACAGAGAGAGAGAGAGAGAGCGAGAGAGCACTTGCCATGTATCTCTCCTTTTAGGAAGGAAGATAAATCTATCCTAGATAACCAGGAGTCTCCCTAAATCTCACTGGGCAGAGCTGGCTCACATAGCTGCCCTGCTGCAAAGGAAGCAGGCAAGCATGCATCTGGTTCATTCAACCTACATAATTAGAGTCAGGTAAGGGAAAAACCAACTTCAACATGACTATTGGTAGGCAAACAAAAATGTCTGCTGCACCCAAACTGTGTAGGTTTGTTGAAGGAATGCATGATCCTCCCTGGGAGTCATAAATAGCTCTACTTGCAGAGCCAGCATCCAGGAGTTTGCAAATCTCTAGTCCTTGGGCCTAAGAAAACTTTCTGAACCAAGCTGGAAGGGGGAAGAAACAGGCCAGGCAGATTTCAGGACACCTGCCATTATGGAAGGGGGAAGAAAGAGTCTAGGCAGATTTCAAGGACACCTGCCATTCTTCTACACATCACATTTTGCCAGATTTTACCCTCCATGCCTGGGTCCTCAATGGCCTGTGATAATGGAATACTACTATTCACTAAGGCATGGAATTCTGCCATTTACTACAGCTCAGAATTTTATCTACTGTTGATATTGGAATTCTACCCCAAGCAGATCTTCCATTTAGCCATCATCCAGGGCTCAGAATCTTGCCATTCCCAGAACCTCAATCCCCACCCCATTTATTTCTGAGAAGTTGAGGGTAGCAAGAAGATGTCAAATCCCAACCTAGTGAGTCAATGTAATTGATTCCTAGTGAATAGTCAGTTGCCTTGTAACCTCCCAAGATAGCTGTGATTAGAAAACTGGATTCTCAAAGCTAACTTTGGGTCCACCCATTGCTAAGTCTGTCCCCTCCCCCCCCAGCTCCTCCCTTGGAAATGTCCCAAGACAATGTGGCATGAGACTCATCTTCCCCTCTATGAGTGATAAGTCCTGCGAGGGGCATGTCAGAAGTGTCCTGACAGGAAAGCCTGGCGACCTGCCGGAGGAACCTTTCACTTTTTTCCGCATGCTCTGCTCTGTTTCCCTTTTCCTCCTAAAGGGAAAATCTGAAGGCGTTCAGTTTAGTCACCCAGGGTAAGCCGTTTTGACTTGTCGACAGTAAATACTGCTCTGTCCTAACTCTCCGTGACTGACACACAAGCCTGTTATTTCAACATCACTCTTGAAACCTCCCTCCAGAAACCTCAAGGCAGTTGCATATGTTGTCAGTAGGTCTATGGGCCTGGACAAGGCATTCTGGTGTAGTGAAAGTCAACGTCCCTGGAGTCATTCAAACTGAGTTGGACGCTCAAGTCTCTTTACTTTCCAGCTCTGGGATATTGGCCGCTTATCCAGTGAGCCTCTTGTTCTCCTCTGTAAAATGGGGATAATAGTGCCTATTTTACTAGATTGTTGTAATTAATAAACATCATGCTGGTAAAAGGTTTACACCTACAATGGTGCCTCCTGCCTACTAACTGCCTGGTCTTAATCTAGGTGTTGGATATGTAAATACTAAACAAAATTGTCAAAGTCCCATCTATGTTTTAGAGTGGAAGAAGGACAATAAATAAATAGATGTGTATTGTGACAAGTGTCAATAAGAGCTATGAAGGACAACAAAATGTAGTAAAGAGATGAGGAGGGCTGGAGAGGCCAAGGCATCCATTTAAATAAGGTCATTGGGGCAAGGCTCTGAGAGGGTGGCGTGGAAGGGAGACCTGAAAGAAAGGAGGGAGAAACCACATGTCTTGGTTCCTTTCCACACACTGCCACCAAACTATTTCTCCTATAGCCTTCCCAAGCTCAGTAAATGATGATTCCGCTCTAGGAGTTTTCCAGGTCAAAAACCTCACTGTCAGCATTGACTCCTTCCTTCATACCCACGCCATGCCAACTGTAGATGCAGCCAGCTCTGTGGATGTCTGGGAAGGAGACTTCCAGGTGGAGAACAGCAAGGTCAAAGGCTGAAGGGAGGAAGCTCCCTGCCCTGCTGTGGACAGTGAGGAGGCTGAGAGGCTAGAGAAGGACAGTGAGAGAAGGCCAGAGGATCAGCTGAGGTCACTCACCTGGGACTTTGTGGACCAGATTAAGGAATTTTTAGTTTTCCTCTCAGGAAGAAGGGAAGTCATTGGAGATGTGTGGACAGAGGAGTGTCATGCTCTGAATTGTGTTAGAAAGGAATCACTCTGGCTGCTCTGTGGAGAAGAGACTAGAAGGCCAAGTGCAGAAGCAAGGGATGCATCAGGAGTCTCCAGTGACAGATCAGCTGGGAAGCCATGGTTGCTTGGTCTAGAGTGGCCATAAGAGAATTGATGATAAGACATTATTTAAGGGTAAATTTTGAGGACAGAGTTGGTTGCCGTTGCTGTTGGAATAGGCTTGGATGTGAAAGAAAGGAGTCAAGGCTGACAGTAAGGTTTTTGACCTGAAAAATTCCTACATTAGAATTATCATTTACTGAATTGGGGAAAGCTATAAGAAAAGTAGTTTTGTGGTGGTAAGATGGGAATAGAGCGGTGGAACCAAGAGTTTATTCATTGAATATATATGTTACTGAGACTCTCTTGTGCCAGGCGTCTTGCTTAGCACTGGGAATACACTGATGACTAGACAGAAACAGGCTTTGCTCTCATGAAACGCAAGTAGCACAAAGAGACAACATTTATTGAGTCCTTACTAGGAGACAAGCACCATGCTAAGTACTTTTTATTTAATGAAGCTGACTATCTGGTACGAGAGACAGTCATTAAACAAGTAATTATTCAAATATTTATTTAATTATGCGTGGAAAAATACAGAGCATATCCCTGTGTATAATTTGGGAGAACTGCTCCCCAGGCTCCTTAGGGAAGGTGATACTGGGCTAGAGTAGAGGACCAGTATTTTTGAGAACCTGGCCAATATAGAAAGATTTGCTGACATATTCAGATTCGAGACTTTTTTTTTTAGACGGAGTTTTGCTCTTGCCACTCAGGCTGGAGTGCAGTGGCACAATCTCGGCTCAATACAACCTCTGCCTCCCAGGTTCAAGTGATTTTCCTGCCTCAGCCTCCCAAGTAGCTGGGAATACAGGCGCCTGCCCACAGGTCCGGCTAATTTTTTGTATTTTTAGTAGAGATGGGGTTTCATCATGTTGGCCACCCTGGTCTTGAACTTCTGACGTCAGGTGATCCACCCGCCTTGGCCTCCCAAAGTGCAGGGATTACAGGCATGAACCACCGCACCTGGCCTGGAGACCACTTATTTTGCAGGCGTGTTACCTCCCCTCTTATCTCTGGGAGTGGGGAGGACATGACCTTCTGCTTGAGTCCATGGATTCAACAATCAGAACCTCCATGATAGAGGTTCCAAAGTGGTCTAGAATCTCTGCCCAGGCCATTTCTTGGCATGGCAGGCTATCCTCTCTGCTCCCTGCCTACCTATCCCACTTGGGCCAATCCAACAGGAAACATCTAGACTGCAGAAGACAACGACTTCTCCCTCTGACCACCACACTTCTACGTGAACCCCATTCCTAGGCTCCAACTTACCTCTCCAACCCCATTTAAATGTGTTCCATTGAGTATCTGATCATGTCTCATCTTGTATGATTCTGAAATTTATCTGATTACTTGTTTCCCAGCAATACTGCAAACCCCTTGAAGACAGGGATGGTGCCTTGTTCTGCTTTTGTATACCCAACAGGCATCACAATGCAAACTGTTCAGGGCTGAAATCACTTGAGTGAGAGACTGTGAGCCAAAGACCTTGACATCATTTAAGAGAGGATGTTTGGAAAGAAAATCATCTTTTCAACGCTCAGAGTTCATCCTGACTCAGGCTAACCAAAGTGCCTATGCAGCTAGGAGATATACCAGAGTGTCAGTTTATTAATTTTCAGAGGGGAAAGAAGACAAAAGGCTCAGGTTGGTCTGAGTTGGTGAGTTTCCTTCCCTGAAGCCAAGTCACAGGGGAACCAAGTCATGATTGGAAACCATTTTATTTTTATTTTCTCTCTATGAGAAGCTACTTTTGCAGGAATCAGAAAATAATTGAGCTCCTTACGATGTCATCTGTGAGAGGACTCATGGCAGCATAAATTGCTATTTATAACTAATGGGGTTATTTCTCCAACCTGGGTAACCTTATGACATTGTCCATGTATTTCAAGGCATCCAAATCTCTCCTTTGCTGGAAGCGTAACACCACCCACTAGAGCTTACCAGATTAGCCTCTTTAGGCTGCAAAAGATGCCCAGTAAATGATGAACACACAGACATGGGGTTTTTACTCCACTAGACATAGCCCAGAGGAACTAATTTATGCTTCCCTTTTCTTTTTGGCGTATTTTGGGAGGCAATCCACCACCATGTTGATTTCAGACTTAAGAAAGAGAAATTGAGGGCCTGGGTGTTCTAGAAACAAACTTTATCTATAGATAATTAAGTTTTAGACAACTAGCTTCAGAGACTACTGGAAATATCTTAGGATTAGCATCAACAAGAAACTTGAGCATTTAGAAACCATGATGATTTCAGATATGCCCACAAGATATTAAATGTTTCAACACAAAAGGCAGGTGTTGAGTGTGTAGAACTGTTCAGAGTAAATCATTCTACTCTTTCTGCATAGTCCTCTATAATTGAAAAAGTCCTTTCAGAACAATTTCGTAGGGAAAGAAAACTTGCATTTTGTGCATCAGCTTTTGTACTTAGGCTTTTACATGTGTTAACACTTATGTTCCTTGCGATGGTAGATGAAGAAAATGTAGCTGAGTGAAGTTGAGTGGGTTGCTTATTGTCAACAAGCCCTGAGAGACAGAGTCAGTAATTGAAATCAGAGTTGGGGGCTCTTGTCCAAGCTTCTCCCACAACCGCACTCTGGGGCACTTCGTGGAGAAATGCCACTCAGCAATCTGCATTCAGCTCTGCTGTTGCTGTGGTTTTCAAATTGGCTACACATCAAAAAACACATGAGAATCTTGTCAGCCACAGATTTCTAAGCCTGACCTCAGAGGTTCTGATTCTCTGTTATGGCATGGGCCCCAGAGGTCTAGATTTTTGCATCAGGTAACTATGAATATTCCAGGTCTCTGCCTTCATACAAAGTACCATGAGGTGATAAGTATTACATATTCTTGTTCCTGGTCCTAGGGTTCATATTTAGCTTAATTCTATAAGATAAAAACTTCGGACATTTAACATACCCTGCCTCATTTGATAGGGTTGTCCATGAAATTGAGAGACAGTGGAAAACTCATTGATCTTGCTATTTACCACGAGTCGTAGACCTAGTAACTTGGCCTCTCCGAGTTTCAGTGTCTCCATTATTGAAAGCAGGGCTTATAGTAACTACTTTCTAGAGATATGAAATTCAAATACCATAATATGTGTATTAGCTGTAGTAGTAGCCATTTATCAGAGCAGGAGGTGAAGGGCACAGGTTCTATAGCCTGACTGCCTAGAGTCATATCCCAAAGCTTTCAGCTACTGACTGTGTGATCTAAGGGAAGTTACTTAACTGCTCTGTGCCTTAGTGTTATCATCTATAGAATAAGAAATAATACTAGTACCAACTCAGAGACTATCAGGAGAAATAAATGAATTAATATGTAAAAGGCTTTGGCTGCATCACAGAGAGTTTGTTAAGTTGTGTATTTTCATTAATTTCAAATAATATTTTATTTTTGCCTTAATTTTGATGTTTGCCCAGGAGTTATTCAGGAGTAAATTGTTTAATTTTAAAGTATTTGTATAGTATTAAGAGCTCTTCCTGATATTGATTACTATTATCATTGCACTGCGATCCCAGAGTGTGCTTAGTATTATTTCAATTTTTGAATTTATTGAGACTTGCTTTATGATCAAGTATGTAATGGACCTTAGAATACATTTTTTGTGCAGATGAGAAGAATGAATATTCTGTCATTGTTGGGTGAAGTGCTGTGTAGATGTCTATGAGGTCCAATTGGTCAAGTGTTGAGTTTAAATCTAGAGTTTCTTTGTTAGTTTTCTGCCTTGATCATCTGTCTAATACCATCAGTGGGATGTTGAAGTCTTTTACTATTACTGTTTTCAACCAAAGCAGTGATAAGAGAAAGTTTATAACCCTGAATGCCTTCATCAAAAAGTTAGAAACATCTCAAATTAAAAATCTAACTTTGCACCTAGAGGAATTAGAAAAAAAAAAAGAACAAACTAATCCCAAAGAAAATAAATCATTAAAATGAAATAGAAGAAAATAATTAAATTAGAGAACTTAAGGAAGTTGAGATGCAAAAATCAATACAAACAATCAATGAAAGCAAGAGTTTATTCTTTGAAAACATAGACTGCTAGCTAAATTAACAAAAAAATGAAAGAGAAGATCCTAATGAGCACAATCAGAAACAACAAATGATATTACAGCTGATCCCACAGATATGCAAAAGATCCTCAGAGACTTATGAACTTATGAACAACTCTATGCATACAAATTAGAAAATCTAGAAGAAACAGATAAATTCCTGGAAGCACACAATCTCCTAAGATTGAATCCGGAAGAGATTAAAACCCTGAATAGACTAATATCAACTTCTGAAATTGAATCAGTAATAAAGATCCTAACAACAACAACAACAAAGCTCTGGACCAGATAGATTCACAGCTGAATTCTACCAGGCATACAAAGAACTGACACTGATTCTACTGAAACTATTCCAGAAAATTGAGGAGGAGGGACTATTCCCTAACTCATTCTGTGAAGCCAGCATCAGCCTGATACAAAAATCTGGCAAAGACACAACGAAAAAAGAAAACTCCAGGCCAATATTCCTCATGAACATAGATGCAAAAATCCTCAACAAAATATTAGCTAACCAAATCCAGCAACACATCATAAAGTTAATATACCATAATCAAGTAGTCTTTATTCCTGGGATGCAAGGCTGGTTCAACATACATAAACCAATAAATGTGATTCACCACATCAATAGAATTAAAAAGCAAAAAATGTATGACCATCTCAATTGACACAGAAAAAGCTTTCAATAAAATTTAACATATTTCGTGATAAAAACCCTCAACAGACTAGGCATCAAAAAATATACCTCAAAATAATAAGAGCCATCTATGACAAATCCACAAACAGTATCATATTAAATGGTCAAAAGCTGGAAGGATTCCCCTTGAGAACAGAAACAAGACAAGAATGTCCACTCTAACCTCCCCTATTCAACATAGTACTGGAAGTCCTATCCAGAGCAATCAGGCAGGAGAAAGAAATAAAAGGCATTCAAATAAGAAAAAAAAAATAAAACTATCTCTTTTTACTGATGATGTGATTCTATACCTAGAAAATTCAAAACACTCTACCAAAAGGCTCCTAGAATTAATAAACAATTTTAATGATGTTTCAGGTTACAAAATCAATGTACAAAAATCAGTAGCATTTCTATACATCAACAATGTCCAGACTGAGAGTAAAATCAAAAACACAATCCCACTTATCATAGCCACAAAAAGGATGAAATACCTGAAAATTCAGCTAACAAAGGGAGTGAAAGATCTCCACAAGGAGAACTGCAAAATGCTGCTCAAAGAAATCAGAGATGACACAAATAAATGGAAAACCATTCCATGATCATGAATTGGAAGAATCAATATCGTAAAAATGGCCATACTGCCCAAAGCAATTTACAGATTCAGTGCTATTCCCATCAAACTACCAACATCATTCTTCACAGAGCTAGCAAAAACTATTCTAAAATCTGGTTTCTATATAAAACCAAAAAAGACCCTAGCCAAGGCAATCCTAAGCAAAAAGAACAAAGCCAGAGGCACCACATTACCCAACATTTAAACTATACTACAGGGCTATAATAACCCAAAGAGCATGCTACTGGTACAAAAATGGACACACAGACCAATGGAACAGAACAGGGAGCCCAGAAATAAGGCTGCACACCTACAACTATCTTATCTTTGACAAAGCTGACAAAAACAAGCAATTCAGACAGCACTCATTCTTTAATAAATGGTGCTGGGGTAACTAGCTAGCCACATGCAGAAGATTGAAGCTGGAACCCCACCTTTTACCACATACAAAATGGATCAAAGATTTAAATGTAAAACCTCAAACTATAGAAATTCTAGAAGACAACTTGGAAAATACTCTTCTTGACATCAGCCTTGGCAAAGAATTTTTGACTAAGTTCCCAAAATCAGTTGCAACAAAAACAAAAATAGACAAGTGAGACCTAATTAAACTAAAGAGTTTCTGTACAGCAAAAGAAACTATTAATAGAGTAAATACATAAGCTACAGGGTAGGAAAAGATATTCAGAAACTATGCATCCAGCAAAGGACTAATATCCAGAATCTATAGGAAACTTAAAACAAATCAACAAGCAAAAAACAACCCCATTAAAACATAGGCAAAGAACATGAATAGACAGTTCTCAAAAGAAGACATACAAGCAGCCAACAAACATGAAAAAAATTCTCAACATCATTAATTGAAGAAATGCAAATCAAAACCACAATAAAATACCATCTCTCACCAGGCAGAATGGCTATTATTAAAAAGTCAAAAAATAACAGGTGCTGGTGAGGCTGTGGAGAAAAGTGAACGGTTATACACTTTTGGTGGGAATGTAGATTAGTCCAGTCACTGTGGAAGGCAGTCTGGAGATTTCCCAAAGAACTTGAAACAGAGCTGCCATTTGATCCAGCAATTGCATTATTGTGTATACACCCAAAGAAAAATAAATTATTCTACCAAAAAGACACATGCACTTTTATGTTTATCCCTGTGCTACTCACAATAGCAAAGACGTGGAATCCACCCAGGTGGCCATCAACGGTAGAGTGGATGAAGAAAATGTGGTACATATACACACAATGGAATACTATGCTGTCATAAAAAAAAGAATGAAATCATGTCCTTTGCAGCAACATGGATGCAGTTGGAGGCCATAAACCTAAGCAAATTAAGGTAGGAACAGAAAACCAAATATCACATGTTCTCACTTATAAGTGGGAGGTAAATATTGAGCATACATAGACATAAATATGGGAATAATAGATAGCGTAGACACTAGAAAGGGTAGAGAAGGAGGGAGCATGGGTTGAAAAACTACCTTGTGGTTACCATGCTCACTGCCTGGGTGATGGAATCTGTACCCCAAACCTCAGCATCATGCAATATTCTCATGTAACAAACCTGCACATGTATCTCCTGTATCTAAAATAAAAGTTGAAATTAAAAATAAATGTTAACTAATATTTATTGAAGGCACACTGTTTTATTTATTGAGGGTATACCAGTATTTATTAAGGGCCCTGTGTCAGGCTATATATATATATTCCCCACCCCCCCCAACGCCTCTGAGTCAGGTAATATTAGTTTCCTCATTTTACAGATGACAAAAATAAGTCATAGTACCTTGCCCCAGGTCTGACAGCTAGCAAACAGGAGATTTGGATTCTGAACATGGGCAGGCTCCAGAACTTAAAAATACTATGCAATATTGCATAGTAGTTGCAGAACTTAAATAATAGTACTATTGCATAATGTTATGCAATATTTCATAGTATAATGCAGAACTGAAAAATGCTATCATGATAACACTATGTTGTGCTAGTCATTGCACATTCCCATCTCTTCTTCTGGCTGTAGGCTTCTGAATAGGTGGGAACGAGTTGCATTGTATCTCCTGCCTTTGGTACAGAGTCCTGTTCATGATAGAAAATATGCTTAAAAGAACTAGAAAGACAGGGAGGAATGGGATGATATCTGCATTTTGGCAGATATTTTAAAAATTCTGGAAACCCAAGGAGCAGTTGGCCAGTCACAGGCTGTGTGTGCACATGTGCTTGACCACACTCTCTATTCCCCTCCAGTCAGAGCTTAAATATCTTTTGATGGACCTCTGCTGTGGGAAGCCTAGAAATACATTCTACTCTCTCTAAAAGCAAGAACTAAAAATACACAAATTAGCCAGGGATGGTGGTGGGCACCTATAATCTCAGCTACTCGGGAGGCTGAGCCAGGAGAATTGCTGGAACCTGGGAGGCGGAGGTTGCAGTGAGCCGAGATCATGCCATTGCACTCCACCCTGGGTGACAACAGCGAGACTCCGTCTCCAAAAATAAAACAAAAATCAAGAACATAATCCACAGGAATGAATCTCCAGTGTAAGAATGGTGACACTAATATATCCAGGAGAGGGATATTAGACTCAGGACAGGTTATATGCAAAAGACAGTTTACAGCCTTAAAGGTTATAGAATCCAGCCTGCTACTGAGAAAGCAAAGCCTACAGACATCCCAAGATGACACAGTGGTCGACCAAATGCTCACCACTGTTTTCTGGGGCTCTAACTCCAGGCTGTTGAATCTCAGGAAAGGCTGTTTTTCATACTGCCCTTTCAAATTATAGCACCTTTGCTGCCTCCATCTAAAACTGGCCCTTCCACCATCTCATCAACTTTTACATTCTGATGTCCCCATTTCAGAGAGATTTCTTTGAAACAGAGCCAGCCTTTCCAGTAAGCATATATAACAGAATGGTGATTTCAGAGAGTGAAGCCTAGTGGAAACAAAACCCAGACATGTAAAATTTGACACCTTAACCGACATAAGTGCCCACATTCCCTGCGTGTTCCCACTCTCTGCCTCACCCCACCTTCAACATGCCCATAATTTTATTCTGAGGAAAACCACAACCAGCACTTACCACCAGAGTCCAAATTCCCTGGCAGCAGCCTTGCTTTTAAAAGGGAGACATAAAAAAAATTGTCAAGACCTATGAGGCTTTCTAACACATTAAAAAGACCCTCAAAAACTGTGTTACACCAAGTATAATATTATCTTTTTCTTTAAGAGATTTCTTAATTGGTTCCATGCAAAAGATTTGTAGGTAATGGGTTTTAAATAAATAATAATGTTCCACCACCCTTACCGGCCAGGAAAGTAAATGCCTTTTTCCCTGACTTGGGTAAGCATTGGGATGGAAAAAAGGCCTGTGTGAAAATTTTGGCCTCACCATAAAAAGACAAGACCTGAAGATGGCCGAATAGGAACAGCTCCGGTCTACAGCTCCCAGCGCGAGCGACGCAGAAGACGGGTGATTTCTGCATTTCCATCTGAGGTACCGTGTTCATCTCACTAGGGAGTGCCAGACAGTGGGCGCAGGTCAGTGGGTGAGCGCACCGTGCACCAGCCGAAGCAGGGGCGAGGCATTGCCTCACTCGGGAAGCGCAAGGGGTCAGGGAGTACCCCTTCCAGGGGTGACTGACGGCACCTGGAAAATCGGGCCACTCCCACCCGAATACTGTGCTTTTCCGACGGGCTTAGGAAACGGTGCCCCAGGAGAGTATAGCCCGCACCTGGCTCAGAGGGTCCTACGCCCACGGAGTCTCGCTGATTGCTAGCACAGCAGTCTGAGATCAAACAGCAAGTCGGCAGCCAGGCTGGGGGAGGGGTGCCCGCCATTGCCCAGGCTCGCTTAGGTAAACAAAGCAGCCTGGAAGCTTGAACTGGGTGGAGCCCACCACAGCTCAAGGAGGCCTGCCTGCCTCTGTAGGCTCCACCTCTGGGGGCAGGACACAGACAAACAAAAAGACAGCAGTAACCTCTGCAGACTTAAATGTCCCTGTCTGACAGCTGTGAGGAGAGCAGTGGTTCTCCCAGCACGCAGCTGGAGATCTGAGAACGGGCTGACTGCCTCCTCAAGTGGGTCCCTGACCCCTGACCCCCTAGCAGCCTAACTGGGAGGCACCCCCCAGCAGGGGCAGACTGATACCTCACACAGCCGGCCAGGTACTCCAACAGACCTGCAGCTGAGGGTTCTGTCTGTTAGAAGGAAAACTAACAGAAAGGACATCCACACCAAAAACCCATCTGTACATCACCATCATCAAAGACCAAAAGTAGATAAAACCACAAAGATGGGGAAAAAACAGAGCAGAAAAACTGGAAACTCTAAAAACCAGAGTACCTCTCCTCCTCCAAAGGAACGCAGTTCCTCACCAGCAACGGAACAAAGCTGGATGGAGAATGACTTTGACGAGCTGAGAGAAGAAGGCTTCAGACGATCAAATTACTCCGAGCTACGGGAGGATATTCAAACCAAAGGCAAAGAAGTTGAAAACTTTGAAAAAAATTTAGAAGAATGTATAACTAGAATAACCAATACAGAGAAGTGCTTAAAGGAGCTGATGGAGCTGAAAACCAAGGCTCGAGAACTACGTGAAGAATGCAGAAGCCTCAGGAGCCGATGCGATCAAATGGAAGAAAGGGTATCAGCCCTGGAAGATGAAATGAATGAAATGAAGCGAGAAGGGAAGTTTAGAGAAAAAAGAATAAAAAGAAATGAGCAAAGCCTCCAAGAAATGTGGGACTATGTGAAAAGACCAAATCTACGTCTGATTGGTGTACCTGAAAGTGACGGGGAGAATGGAACCAAGTTGGAAAACACTCTGCAGGATATTATCCAGGAGAACTTTCCCAATCTAGCAAGGCAGGCCAACATTCAGATTCAGGAAATACAGAGAACGCCACAAAGATACTCCTCGAGAAGAGCAACTCCAAGACACATAATTGTCAGATTCACCAAAGTTGAAATGAAGGAAAAAATGTTAAGGGCAGCCAGAGAGAAAGGTCGGGTTACCATCAAAGGGAAGCCCATCAGACTAACAGCGGATCTCTCGGCAGAAACCCTACAAGCCAGAAGAGAGTGGGGGCCAATATTCAACATTCTTAAAGAAAAGAATTTTCAACCCAGAATTTCATATCCTGCCAAACTAAGCTTCATAAATGAAGGAGAAATAAAATACTTTACAGACAAGCAAATGCTGAGAGATTTTGTCACCACCAGGCCTGCCCTAAAAGAGCTCCTGAAGGAAGCGCTAAACATGGAAAGGCACAACCGGTACCAACCACTGCAAAATCATACCGAAATGTAAAGACCATCGAGACTAGGAAGAGACTGCATCAACTAAGGAGCAAAATATCCAGCTAACATCATAATGACAGGATCAAATTCACACATAACAATATTAACTTTAAATGTAAATGGACTAAATGCTCCAATTAAAAGACACAGACTGGCAAACTGGATAAAGACTCAAGACCCATCAGTGTGCTGTATTCAGGAAACCCATCTCACGTGCAGAGACACACATAGGCTCAAAATAAAAGGATGGAGGAAGATCTACCAAGCAAATGGAAAACAAAAAAAGGCAGGGGTTGCAATCCTAGTCTCTGATAAAACAGACTTTAAACCAACAAAGATCAAAAGAGACAAAGAAGGCCATTACATAATGGTAAAGGGATTAATTCAACAAGAAGAGCTAACTATCCTAAATATATATGCACCCAATACAGGAGCACCCAGATTCATAAAGCAAGTCCTGAGTGACCTACAAAGAGACTTAGACTCCCACACATTAATAATGGGAAACTTTAACACCCCACTATCAACATTAGACAGATCAACGAGACAGAAAGTCAACAAGGATACCCAGGAATTGAACTCAGCTCTGCACCAAGCGGACCTAATAGACATCTACAGAACTCTCCACCCCAAATCAACAGAATATACATTTTTTTCAGCACCACACCACACCTATTCCAAAATTGACCATATACTTGGAAGTAAAGCTCTCCTCAATAAATGTAAAAGAACAGAAATTGTAACAAACTGTCTCTCAGATCACAGTGCAATCAAGCTAGAACTCAGGATTAAGAATCTCACTCAAAACCGCTCAACTACGTGGAAACTGAACAAGCTGCTCCTGAATGACTACTGGGTACATAACGAAATGAAGGCAGAAATAAAGATGTTCTTTGAAACCAACGAGAACCAAGACACAACATACCACAATCTCTGGGATGCATTCAAAGCAGTGTGTAGAGGGAAATTTATAGCACTAAATGCCCACAAGAGAAAGCAGGAAAGATCCAAAATTGACACCCTAACATCACAATTAAAAGAACTAGAAAAGCAAGAGCAAACACATTCAAAAGCTAGCAGAAGGCAAGAAATAACTAAAATCAGAGCAGAACTGAAGGAAATAGAGACACAAAAAACCCTTCAAAAAATAAATGAATCCAGGAGCTGGTTTTTTGAAAGGATCAACAAAATTGATAGACCGCTAGCAAGATTAATAAAGAAAAAAAGAGAGAAGAATCAAATAGATGCAATAAAAAATGATAAAGGGGATATCACCACCGATCCCACAGAAATACAAACTACCATCAGAGAATATTACAAACACCTCTATGCAAATAAACTAGAAAATCTAGAAGAAATGGATAAATTCCTCAACACATACACCCTCCCAAGACTAAACCAGGAAGAAGTTGAATCTCTGAATAGACCAATAACAGGAGCTGAAATTGTGGCAATAATCAATAGCTTACCAACCAAAAAAAGTCCAGGTCCAGATGGATTCACAGCCGAATTCTACCAGAGGTACAAGGAGGAGCTGGTACCATTCCTTCTGAAACTATTCCAATCAATAGAAAAAGAGGGAATCCTCCCTAACTCATTTTATGAGGCCAGCATCATCCTGATACCAAAGCCTGGCAGAGACACAACAAAAAAAGAGAATTTTAGACCAATATCCTTGATGAACATTGATGCAAAAATCCTCAATAAAATACTGGCAAACCGAATCCAGCAGCACATCAAAAAGCTTATCCACCATGATCAAGTGGGCTTCATCCCTGGGATGCAAGGCTGGTTCAATATACGCAAATCAATAAATGTAATCCAGCATATAAACAGAACCAAAGACAAAAACCACATGATTATCTCAATAGATGCAGAAAAGGCCTTTGACAAAATTCAACAACCCTTCATGCTAAAAACTCTCAATAAATTAGGAATTGATGGGACGTATCTCAAAATAATAAGAGCTATTTATGACAAACCCACAGCCAATATCATACTGAATGGGCAAAAACTGGAAGCATTCCCTTTGAAAACTGGCACAAGACAGGGATGCCCTCTCTCACCACTTCTATTCAACATAGTGTTGGAAGTTCTGGCCAGGGCAATTAGGCAGGAGAAGGAAATCAAGGGTATTCAATTAGGAAAAGAGGAAGTCAAATTGTCCCTGTTTGCAGATGACATGATAGTATATCTAGAAAACCCCATTGTCTCAGCCCAAAATCTCCTTAAGCTGATAAGCAATTTCAGCAAAGTCTCAGGATACAAAATCAATGTACAAAAATCACAAGCATTCTTATACATCAATAACAGACAAACAGAGAGCCAAATCATGAGTGAACTCCCATTCACAATTGCTTCAAAGAGAATAAAATACCTAGGAATCCAACTTACAAGGGATGTGAAAGACCTCTTCAAGGAGAACTACAAACCACTGCTCAAGGAAATAAAAGAGGATACAAACAAATGGAAGAACATTCCATGCTCATGGGTAGGAAGAATCAATATCATGAAAATGGCCATCCTTCCCAAGGTAATTTACAGATTCAATGCCATCCCCATCAAGCTACCAATGACTTTCTTCACAGAATTGGAAAAAACTACTTTAAAGTTCATATGGAACCAAAAAAGAGCCCGCATCGCCAAGTCAATCCTAAGCCAAAAGAACAAAGCTGGAGGCATCACACTACCTGACTTCAAACTATACTACAAGGCTACAGTAACCAAAACAGCATGGTACTGGTACCAAAACAGAGATATAGATCAATGGAACAGAACAGAGCCATCAGAAATAATGCCACATATCTACAACTATCTGATCTTTGACAAACCTGACAAAAACAAGAAATGGGGAAAGGATTCCCTATTTAATAAATGGTGCTGGGAAAACTGGCTAGCCATATGTAGAAAGCTGAAACTGGATCCCTTCCTTACACCTTATACAAAAATCAATTCAAGATGGATTAAAGACTTAAATGTTAGACCTAAAACCATAAAAACCCTAGAAGAAAACCTAGGCATTACCATTCAGGACATAGGCATGGGCAAGGACTTCATGTCTAAAACACCAAAAGCAATGGCAACAAAAGCCAAAATTGACAAATGGGATCTAATTAAACTCAAGAGCTTCTGCACAGCAAAAGAAACTACCATCAGAGTGAACAGGCAACCTACAAAATGGGAGAAAATTTTCGCAACCTACTCATCTGACAAAGGGCTAATATCCAGAATCTACAATGAACTCCAACAAATTTACAAGAAAAAAACAAACAACCCCATCAAAAAGTGGGCGAAGGACATGAACAGACACTTCTCAAAAGAAGACATCTATGCAGCCAAAAAACACATGAAAAAATGCTCACCGTCACTGGCCATCAGAGAAATGCAAATCAAAACCACAATGAGATACCATCTCACACCAGTTAGAATGGCAATCATTAAAAAGTCAGGAAACAACAGGTGCTTGAGAGGATGTGGAGAAATAGGAACACTTTTACACTGTTGGTGGGACTGTAAACTAGTTCAACCCTTGTGGAAGTCAGTGTGGCGATTCCTCAGGGATCTAGAACTAGAAATTCCATTCGACCCAGCCATCCCATTACTGGGTTGAAACTGGACCCAAAGGACTATAAATCATGCTGCTATAAAGACACATGCACACGTATGTTTATTGCGGCATTATTCACAATAGCAAAGACTTGGAACCAACCCAAATGTCCAACAATGATAGACTGGATTAAGAAAATGTGGCACATATACACCATGGAATACTATGCAGCCATAAAAAATGATGAGTTCACGTCCTTTGTAGGGACATGGATGAAATTGGAAATCATCATTCTCAGTAAACTATCGCAAGAACAAAAAACCAAACACCGCATATTCTCACTCATAGGTGGGAATTGAACAATGAGAACACATGGACACAGGAAGGGGAACATCACACTCTGGGGACTGTTGTGGGGTGGGGGGAGGGGGGAGGGATAGCATTGGGAGATATACCTAATGCTAGATGACGAGTTGGTGGGTGCAGCGCACCAGCATGGCACATGTATACATATGTAACTTACCTGCACATTGCGCACATGTACCATAAAACCTAAAGTATAATAATAATAATAATAATAATAAAAGAAAAAAAAAATAAAAATAAAAATAATAAAAATAAAAAATAAAAAAAAAAAAAAAGACAAGACCTGAATTTGGGGGCTCAGATGTAATCAACTTTGGTTTAGTTTCAGTAATTTTGTTGCAACAATTATTTGGCAAGCATAGTGCTAGGTATTGGTGAGACGGGGATGACAGACTGTATAACTGAATGCTCAGAATAATTAAGTTAAATTTATTTATTTATTTTATTTTATTTATTTTTTAATTTTTTTTTTATTTTTATGTTTTTGAGATGGAGTCTTGCTCTGTCACCCAGGCTGGAGTGCAGTGGCTCAATCTCGGCTCTCTGCAAGCTCCGCCTCCCCAGTTCAAGCCATTCTCCTGCCTCAGCCTCCCGAGTAGCTGGGACTACAGGCACCCGCCACCACGCCCAGCTAATTTTTTGTATTTTTAGTAGAGAAGGGGTTTCACCGTGTTAGCCAGGATGGTCTCGATCTCCTGACCTCATGATCCGCCCACCTTGGCCTCCCAAAGTGCTGGGATTACAGGCGTGAGCCACCGCGTCTGGCCATTAAATTAAATTTATTAATAATTAACAAGTACGTTAATTAATATTGAATAAAGGAAGTTTATTTGGGCTTCAGTCTTTCTGTGCTACTCACAGTTACAAAAATATAGCATACCCTTCTGGTTCTCAAGGAGTTTCCAATGCAGATCTCTGATCTGGAGTGCCTCTCTTCCTTTTTGCCCTGAAGGTAGTCAGTGAGGCTCATCAGAAATTTTCTGATTCTCTTCCTTCCAGATACCTCCTTATGCTTTTGAACTCAATTGTTGCCATGGGTCTGATTTGGCCAGTGAAATGTAAGTGAAAGCAATGTTTGTCTCTTCAGGTAGAAGCTGAGAGCCAGTGCTTACTTTTGTTTCATTCTCTCTCTTCCTCTTGTCACTTTCCAAATGGTAGCGGCCCTATCAGCCTGGGTCCTGGAGTGAAGAAACATAAAGTAACACTCTCCCAAATTACCTATAACAGACATGGAATAAGGAAGAAATAAATCTTATTATGATCTCAAGTTCTGAAAGCTGTTTGTTACACAGCATAGCATAACCTAGACTAACTGATTTTTACCTCATCTACCCATTTACCATTTACCTAACTCTAATCATCCTTCAGTTCTCTGCTTCATGGTTACTTCACAAGAGCTTCATAAGATGCCAAAAAGTTCATTTCAATAGTTTCCAAAGCTTCCTCAATATAATGCTTATCATGATATTAAGATTGTTAGTTAATTTATTTATAGCCCATGATTGGTTATGAGCTCCTTGAGAGAAGAGTCTAAGCCTCATACACAATCTTATCTTTAGTATATAATGTAGTGCCTGATATAAAGTGCCATGGTTTGAATGTACGTGCCCCTCCAAAATTCGTTTTGAAACTCACACAACACTAGTGAAATGTGAGGCCTTTTGTGTGTGATTAGGCCATGAGGACTCTGCCCTCATAGATGAGATTAGCAACCTTATAAAAAGACCAGAGGGAACTAGCTAAGCCCTTCTGTCCTACCTCTTCTCTTATGTGAGTACACAGAGTTCATCCTTTTATATCCCCTTCCACTGCAATGAGGACACAGTAAGAAAGCTCTGTCTTGGAAGGAGAGAGTAGCTTTCACCAGACACAGAACACACAGAATGTACTGGTGCTCTAATCTTGGACTTCCAAGACAATATAACTGTGGACAATAAATGCGTACTGTTTATAAATTATCCAGTCTCTGATATTTTATTATAGCAGCACAGATAACTAAGACAGAAATTGGTACCAAGAAGTGGGGTGTTCCTATAACAAATACCTGAAAAATGTGGAAGTGGCTTGAAATTGGGTAATGTGTAGAGACTGGAAGAGTTTGGAGAATCAGACTAAAGAAATAGCCTGTATTTTCATTAACAGAGTATTAAAGTAATTCCGGCAAGGGCTCAAATGGAAAGAGCTGCAGAGAGAACCTAAATTCTCCTAGAGACTAAGTGGTTGTAAACAGAATGTTCATAGAGATACAGACAGTGAAGGCCATCTTGATGGGGTCTTAGGTGGAAATGAAGAACAAGGCATTGGAAACTGGAGGAAACATCATCTTTGTTATAAGCTGGCAAAGAACTTGGCGAATGGTGCCCATGTTCTAATGTTTTGTGAAAGGCAGAAGTTATAAGTGATATACTACAATATTTGGCAGACGAAATCTGTAAACAAAGTGTTGAGAGTGCTGCATGACTATTCATAGGAAAAGATGAGAAGGGAGAAACAACTTAAAGACAGACCTTATAATCAAAAGGGAAGCAGAACTTAAAGCGTTGGACAATTCTAAGCCCGGCCATGTAAAGAATGGAAAGGTACTGTTTTGGAGAGAATAATCCTAAGGGTGTGGCCAAGTGACTCTTTGACAAATAAATTAGCATACCTAGAAGGAAACCAGATGCTATTCCATTAAGACAATGGAAGAATGACACCAAAGTCATTTCAAAGATCTTGGAAGCCCCACTCTCATAACAGGCTCAGAGTGCCAGGGCCCTGAAGGCAGAACAATTTCATAGGTGGTACCTTGAGGCTTCACCACCCAGGACTGCCTCAGGCTTCTGTTCCACTCATTCTGGCCCAACACTCTTTGTCTGTTGCAGCTGTAGATCCTCAAGTGCACCCAGGTGTGGTTCAAACCACTAGTCCAGAGAGCATGAGGTAAACCATGGCAGCATCCATGTGGTGCTAACTGAGCAAATGCTCAGAGTGCGTGAGCTAAGCAGGCATGGCTACCTCCTCCTCGATTTAAAAGGATGCCTATGAGAGCCTTGGGGCATAGGCAGAGAACTGTCACAGTGGCACGGCTACAACAGATAGCCCCTACTAGGGCAATGCTTAGTGGGGGCAGGGCCACTCCTGAGACCCCCAGCCTGTACAGCCACCAGCATGCAATGCCAGCCTGCAAGAATAACAAGCATGTGACTCCAACCTGTGAAAGCTGCAGCATAAGCCGCGCCTAGCAAAGCCACGGGGATGAGGCTGCCCAGAGTCTTGCGGGGACCAACCCATATCCCAGTGTGTCAAGAAGTCAGGAATGGAGTCAAATAAAATTATTTTCAGTCCTCCAGATTTGAGTGTTATTTGCCTTGTTGGGTTTTGAATGGGAGTGGGACCTACTACTCCTTTCTTCTTTCCTATTTTTTCCCTTTTGGAATGGGAATATGCATCCTATGCCTGTCCCACCACTGCATTTGAAGCACATAACAAAATGTATTCATTCTATCCCAATAATTCCAAAAATCTTAATTCATCTAGCATCGACTTTAACTTATAAATCTAGAGTCTCATCTAAGTATCATCTAAATCAGATATGGGGGAATTCTTCTCCAGCAGAGTCTATGAAATCTGACAAGATATAGATATCTGTATGTCCACATATATAACTATAACTATCTGTTGAATTCATTCTCTAACCACTTCTATCAAGTCACTGTGCTAAAACTTCTTACTTAATGCTCATTAGTGTTACACACACACACACAAACACACACACACTTGCTGCTAGATTTTACTCTCTTTGTGGATTTTACTCTCTTGCTGCTAGATAAGGGGTACCTAAGGCAAGATATACCTATCTTAGAGTTTGCACATCATCTGCATTATTGAACGTAAAGTAAAAGCCAAATGAGGGAAAAGAGAAGTTTACTGTTTCATGATCATCATCTTGCCTGAAACAATTATGAAGTCACCGTTCAGCTTTCCAGGCTATGTAATTGTCATATATCATGAATGGCTGATAAGGGGTTGAATCTGTGAGGTTTTCCCATAGAGGAAAGGGAAATACTGATTCTCACTTTAGCTAACAGCAGTTGTCTCTAACTCACCCACACTGTTGAGAAGAACTTAAGAAATATTTTACATGCTCTTTTTCTTATTTATCTATTTAGAGACAGAGTCACACTCTGTCACCCAGGCTGGAGTGCAGTGGCGATCTCGCCTCACTGCAACCGCTGCCTCCTGGGTTCAGGTGATTCTTCTGTCTCAACCTCCCTAATAGCTGGGATTACAAGCATGCACCACCATGCCCAGCTAATTTTTGTATTTTTAGAAGATATGAGGTTTTGTCATGTTGGCCAGGCTGGTCTCAAACTCCTGGTCTCATGATCCACCTGCCTCAGCCTCCCAAAGTGCTGGAATTACAGGCATGAGCCACTGCACCCAGCCTTTAAGAGCTATTTTATTTCCAATGCAGAATGGAACCTCAACACCATCATGGATGAGTTCCAGATTCATAAGACTTTAGGCCTACAGGGGACATCAGACACAATCTAACTGAGCTCCTTCACTGTAGAGATGTGGGAAAGGAGGCCCAATATAGGAAAGAGACTTGCCCAAGGCTACACATCTGGTTAATGGAGATCAAGAGACAATACTCATTTCTCCCAACCACCATGCCAGTGGGAGTTCCAGGTCCACCCTGCCTGAGAGCTTCATGACCACCTCCAAGACGGCCCAATGCTGCCCTTCAAAAGGGGTCAGTACCTAGGCAATCTGATGCTGAATTCATTAGAGGTGAAATAAATGCTTATAAAAGGGAAAATGGAGACTTGCAATTCTACCTCTTGATTCAAAGAAATCCTTTCATTGGGTCTACAGTGTTCATAAATCTCTATAATTTGAAAATTGAACAGCACAGTTTCCTATGAACAAGTGCAAAAACAGGGTCAGAAGTTAGGAAAATTGTAAAGATGGGATGTGACGTTGCTGCTTCCCCAATCTTTACCTACAAAACCTCTCCTTGTTCTCTTCCATTCTATCAAATCCTAGTCTCAGACTCTTCATTTACACTAAGATGTAAATGACTGACAGCAAAATGGCCACTTTCAGGGGCATTTGGAGACAAAGGGATGACATTGCAATTATTGACCTATCACACTGGGGATATCAGAGCCAGAGAGAAGACATGGAGTCTGAAAAGAAAAGCTGTTCCCACAACAAAGAATTATCCAGCCCTAAATGTCCATAGTGCAGAGGTTGAGATATCCTGCTCTGGGTTACAGAAAGTTGCATAAATTCCCAGCATGAATCATCAGGTGGGCACCTTGAGAGCAATCTGCCTTCTCTATAACTTTGTACCTTTGCCTTTTTTTCCAAAAATAAAGGGTCTAACCAAACCACGCTTATGACCAGCCTCAGCCTCCCATCAACTGGCACCATTGGCATCCTGGCCCTTGTGTGTTTGCACAGTGCCTCCTACACACTTTCACTAAATACCTCTCAACCTCACAATAATTCAGGGAAAGGAGACAGTATTGTTATTCATCCCCCACATACAAAGAAACAAAGAAGGAGGCAATTTACCAGGTTTTCACAGGGAGGAAGAGGAAGGGTCAGAATTCCAATCCAGATTGACCCTAGCTCCAGAAACTAAACTATCACACTATCACACTTCAGACGGGAGTGCAGATTATCAAACACTAACTATTTTAAGAAATGTTCAGGGGCGGAGCAACAGCACAGGTGCCATCCAGTGCTGTTTGTGGAGAGGAGGTATTCGGAGGCCACAACGTAGGGCAAGGCATTTCTTCCTAGGCTGGGTACCGTAGGCAGAATAATGGCTCCCCCAAAAGATGTCCACATCTTAACCCCTGTAACCTGTGACTATTACCTTACACCATGAAAGTGACTTTGCAGATATGATTGAATTAAGTGCCCTGAGTTGGGGAGATTTTCCTGGATGAATCAGGAGGGCCGCATGGAATCACAAGGGCCCTTATAAGAGGGAGGCAGGAGAGTCAGAGTCAGAGGAGATGTGAGGATGGAAGCAGAATTTGTAGGGGTATGGGCGAGAAGCCAAGGAATGCAGATGGCCTCTAGAAGCTGGAGAAGCAAAATGGATTCTCTCCCAGAGTCTCATAAGGAGTGCAGTCCTGTGAACACCTTGATCTTAGCCCAGTGAAGCTGATTTCCAGCTTCAGACCTCCAGAACTTTAATGATAATAAATTTGTGTTGTTTTCAGCCACCAAGTGTGCGATAATTTGTTATGGAAGCCATAGGAAGCTAATATATGAGGATTGCTACATAAAGTATAGAACACACAGTCCAACTTGAACTTCAGATAAACATCAAATAATTTTCTAGTATGAGTATGCTCCATGCAATATTCGTATGTCCTGTATTTTCATTTGCTAAAACTGGTAGCCCTAACCAGCTTCGCCCTCCCACTCAGCCCTTGCATCCCCAAAGCCCTTTTCCAGGTCTGCTCTGTTATAGTGGTATCATTATACCTGCTATTCTGGGGTTAGTCTGTGACTCAACAGAGTGAAATTGTGAAGGCCTCAGATAAATAGCTCTAAGGGAAAGTTATTATTCTATATCATTGCCTATCAATTATTTATAGTTTATAATGCAATGCCATTTGTAATGGGTAATATGTTTTTCTATTGTGTTGTAATATCATCCAACTCATCAGAACAACCATTGGGGAGATGGATTGGCTTGGTGCAAATAGCAGTGCCTAGTAACAAGCTGTGTGCATTTTTAAACCTGGAAATCACTGCTCTTTCAGATAAGAGGAAATTCTTCTATGAATTCAAAGAGAAGGGTCCAAGCCACCTTTTCTGGCAAATTGATTTCCTGAGAAGCAGGGCAGGAACTAGGGCAAGGCAAATGTGCACAGGGTACAAAATGTAAGGAGGCTCTCCATTTCAGGTGCCGACCCTGTACTTGCAGAATGTGAAAATGAGTGCTGCTTTAAATCTTGCACCCTGGGAGACTCACTTGCCTCACTCTAGTATTGACCCTGCTAAGAAAACTCACATGAAGCCATCAACAAAAGCCAAAGCTAACCTAGCCTCTTTACATGGCTTATGGGAAACTGAGGCCCAAAAAGATGTGGACCAGCCAAGATTCAATTTGCTTAGTGACTAGTGGACCTAGTGGTTGCTACTGCAGCATCTGCTGCATCTGCCAACACCTACCCACTGAGTTTCAGCCAGAGGCTTGAGGTTTGTACTGCCCCCCCCAGCCCTGGGACCAGACCCTGTCTCAACTGGATTAAGCAAATCAGTATAATTTCATATACGTGATCCCAGTGATTGAGCACTTAACTCAGTCCTAAGCCAGTAAATAGGTTGTATGTCCCTGGCCACAGTGGTTAGCTCCAGGATATATATGTGGGGCAGAGTGAAGCTCATGACTTTGATTCACGGACAGAGAAAATGACTCTTTCCTTTGGAGGGTGTGGAATACAAATAGAAAATCTGGAACTGCTGCAACCATTTATTACCATGAGAAAAGCCAGAATGGGAATGAAAGCAATCATATATAGAAGGGAAAAGGTGAGAGAATCATAAAGGGAAACCAGATTCTTCACCAACTCTCATCTAAAGGACCCACTACCTCTGGACTATTCTGTTATATGCACCAATAAATTCAGATTAATATTTAATCCAGTTTGAGTTAAAATATTCTGTTACTTGCACAAAAGAGGTTCCTAACTAGACAATGACCTTAGAAAAGCCAAGTTCTACAGCTACACTGCCCCATAGAACTTTCTGCATTGATGCAACTGTTCTATATCTGTGCTGTTCAATACAGTAGCCACTACCTGCGTGTGGCTATTGAACATTTGAAATGTGGCTAATGTGACTGAGAAATGGACTTTTAAATTTTGTTAATACTAATTCCTTTCAATTTAAACAGCCACACAGACCAGTGTGTTACCATATTGGTCCATGCAGCCCTACAACTTCTTTTCCTTCATTTCATTTGTTAACTCCTCCAGAAACCAGCTCCAGATCCTTTCTTTCCTCGAGAGTTGGTTAGGCTGATCTTTTCTGTGATCCTATAGCAACTGAGCATTCCTCTAAAATTGTGATTGCCTCTCTTAGAATAATGATCTTTTACCGTGTGTATCTCCCACCTTTGGTTGAGGTTTTAAAAGGCAAGGCCCATTCCTGTGTCCAAGCACTGAGCAGAAGCATTGCCATGGTGACTTTTGAATTGGATGAGGTAATCTGTGGCCCAAATGTGTACTAGATGTTGAAAGGCTTTGTAGCTTTTAAGAATGTAAGACAATATAAAAATATTTGCTATCATTATTAGTTATTGTTACTATTTCTGATTGTTAACCTTGATCCACTTCTCAATTTGCTATGGGAGTCTCAGTCACTGCCCTCAAATGACTAGAGATTTGCCCAGCCTTGTGACATCTGTGACCATCAGTGTCAGGCTCACTGGCTTCTTACCCCTCTGCTGCCTTGACTTTCTTTTTCTTTTCCTTCTCTTTTTTTTTTTTCCCCCTTGAGAGATGGAGTCTCGCTCTGTCACCAGGCTGGAGTGCAGTGGTGTGATCTTGGCTCACTGCAACTTCCGACTCCCCCATTCCCTGGTTTAAGCAATTCTCCTGCCTCAGCCTCCTGAGTAGCTGGGACTACAGGCACACAGTACCACGACCAGCTAATTTTTGTATTTTTAGTAGGGACAGAGTTTCACCATGATGGCCAGGATGGTCTTGATCTCCTGACCTCGTGATCTGCCCATTGCGGCCTCCCAAAGCTTTGCCTTGACTTTCTAGCTCAAATGTCCTATTTCCCTAATTATCTGGCTTGGTCCTCTTAGTCTGCCACCTACACACTTGTGGGTGAGAGAGGAGGAGCTGGAAGACAACGCAGAGCTGCAGTTAAGGCCTTTGCAATTGCCAGGGTGTGCTATGTGGCTTTGGCATGCTTAGAAGCCAGTACGGTTTGGCTGTGTCCCCACCCAACTCTCATCTTGAATTGTAGTTCTCATAATTCCCATATGTTGTGGGAGGGACCCAGTAGGAGATAATTGAATCTTGAGGCCAGTTTCCCCTATACTGTTTTCATGGTAATGAAGAAGTCTCATGAGATCTGCTGTTTTTATAAGGAGTTCCCCCTTTCACTTGGCTCTTATTCCGTCTTGCCTGCTGCCATGTAAGACGTGCCTTTCACCTTCCTCCATGACTGTGATGCCTCCCCAGCTCCCATGTGGAACTGTGAGCCCATTAAACCTCTTTTTCTTTTTATAAATTACCCAGTCTCTGCTTTGTCTTTATTAGCAGCATGAGAACAGGCTAATACAGAATCCTCCTCCTCGAGATGTGCTTCCTGATCCCAGGCCTTTAAACCAGGGGAATTCATCAAATTCATTCATCTCCTTAACAAATGTTACTGAGTTTCTAAAATGCATCAAGCACGTGATGAGGCACTGGGGTTCTGTCAGTGAAAAAGACAAAGTTTCTGTCATACTGAAGCTCACATTCTAATAGGGGAGACAGAAATAATACACCATATAAATAAATGGCTACAGTAAAGAACAATAGAGTGTGGGAATAGAGGGGAAGCAGGCAGGTAACTGCAGTGGTCCAGAAAAACGCAATGGTGACAAAGTCCAGAGTGGTGGCAGGTGAGACAATGGAGTGTTATCAGATTTGAGACCAGGAACTTCTTAAGAGTCTTTTTCTTTTGCCCTTGGTCTCACTCCTTGATTTATTCCAGCTCTGCCAGATCAGATCTTGTCTTTACATGCCCCCACCCATTCTCAGATACCCTCTGTGCCTTAGCAACTAATAACCTGTTGGTTCTTTCTAGGGAATAACTTGTACTCAGCTTTTGGGATTCCCTAAGCTTTTCCACTGGAATAAAATTTTCTCCTAGCTGAGCCCACTGTCCAATTAAGGATCAGACAAAATTTAGGAGAAGCAAGTCACTTCTCCTCTCTGGATCTGTTTCTTCCTGTGCAAAGCGAGATGTTGCACAAGATAATCTCTGGTGCCCCTTCCAATTTAATATTTTATAATTATAGCCTAGGTTTTGAAGAATAAAAATATAATAAGAGAAGGGAGAAAGAAAGAGATGAGGAGTGGGGCAGGGGAAGAAAGCGGGGGAAGAGGAGGAGGAGGAAAAGCAGGAGAAAGGGGAAGGGAGAGGGGGAAGGAAGAAAAGGAGGGAGGGAAGAAACCTATTTGTAAGGCCAAGTTAAAAATTCATTGCCACAATAAATACTTCGGTGTGAGGCTGTAGAAACTGGCAAAATGAAAAAATCCTGGCATTTAAACCCACAGGTGAGTCCTAGGCTAAGAGAAGCGTCTTCCACCTCCCTCACTTCCTGATCCCCATCCCATTAGCATTTCTGAAATGACTGGAAAGATGCTCCCTAGCAGGGTAGAGTCAGGAGCCCGCTGTCTGTTCCTTTCTCATCTAATCTGAGCATTGGAAAGATGCTCCCTAGCAGGGTGGAGTCAGGAGCCTGCTGTCTGTTCCTTTCTCATTTAATCTGAGCATAATCTGGTGCTTTGGACTGTGGAGTGGATTTCTCTCTCCAGTCTGTTTCTGCCTGTCCTGTCTTGAGGTGCACTAGGCAGGGGTCTCAAGTGTGTCCTTGGCCTGCAGTGGGGACTCGTGCATCCGAAGGAGCAATCAGGCAGGTGGCCTGGGGCAGCCTGCTCCATAATGATGCTCTCATTCCCAGGAGCAAGACTGAATGCCAGTTACTCAAATCCCATTACTGGCTTTCTGCTTCAGTCATTACCAAGAGTTATTCATATCTTCTGGTGTTCAGGAAAATATTTCTATTTTCAGAAGAAGCAACTCAGCCTTATACTCGAAAATTAACCAGACGTTCTATTATTGCTGCAAATTCTTTCCTTGTATTGCATTTTATTTAGGCTTTTAAAAATCCTTTATTTTTGCAGTTTGAATCAGGGGTATTTTCTGGCTTACAGGTTAGTAGAGAATTACAAAAGATTCAAAATTTCAAAGATTCTCTAAGGGAGAAGTGGTCTATTCCAATATGGGCTTATATTCTGGAAAAAAAAAAAAAAAAGCGTACTCCCAGAAAGATTTGTCTGGGAAATGATTGCAAATGAGAAAACTCACTCAGATATAAGAAATGATACCACCCTGGACTTTCATGCTGGGCCCTAAGAATTACAACATGGATGTAAAGAAGATTGCCACGAGTTGCCAGCTTGCCTGCTCCTTAAGATGCTTGAGGTCCCCAGTGAAAGCTGAGAAACATGAAATTACTTCTGAATGTGCCCACAGAGAGGACAGTGTAAATTGTAATGACAGAGAAAAAGACCTACTGCAGACCTCCTTGACGCAATCCTAAGGGGGCTTTACAGTCGTGTAGCAGGATAGAGTGAGCCTCATTCTAAGGCTGAGGAAACTGATGCTCAGTAACCCCAATTTGATCAACTTGGGTCAGCAAGCTCAAAACTGGTGAAAGCCAGATTTTCTTATTTTTTTCTACCCAGGCCTTCTACAACAGGTCTCTACAACTAGTGTCTTTTATGACCCAATGCTGCTTTCTGATTGGGAACATACCAAGTTCAAGGTCCCCACGTAGTCCTATATAGTATTCACAATAGGAATAATGACATTTTCCATGCAAGGAAAACATTTAATATCTTACAATGCACTTTCACACTTAGCATCCCACTTGACCCTTACAACAACTTCATGGAGTAAATATTTCTTTCCATGTTTATGAATAAAGAAATTGAGGCTCACATTCTGTTGAAGCCATTGTTATGGCCTTAACACATTCTGTTATGCCTCCAAGAACACACAAAATCTGGTGGCTGTTCTGGGAGCTAACAAACTCTGGTTTAAGTCCTAACTCTGCCATTCTCCAACTCTGTGACCTCAGGCAAAATGCAAATTTTTTCTGCATCTCAGTGTTCACATGCGATAACTAGAGGGAAAGAGTACTTGCCTCATAGGGCAGATTCTTCATTCATTCTACAAGCATTTATTCAGCATCTACTATGCTCTAAGTTCTGGAGATACAGTAATGAACAAAACAAAACCCTCAGCCTTTGTGGAGTTATGTTCTACTTAGGGGAGAGAGAAAAGAAAATATGTTGCATTTGAAGGTGATAAATACTAAGAAATATAAAACAGGGAAAGAGAATAGGGAGTATTAGAAGGAGGAGTTCAGTTCAAATCAGAATGACCAGGAAAGACTGCAATTGAGAAAGCAACATGCAGTGAAGACCTCAAAAAGGAATGAGGGGCCAGGTGCAGTGGAGGAGGATTACTCTTGTAATCCTTGCACTTTGGAGGCCAAGGCAGGCCAAACACTTGAGCTAAGGTGTTGGAGGCCAGCCTGGGCAAGACGGCGAAACCCCATCTCTACAAATACAAAAAAATTAGCTAGGTATGGTGGTGGGCTCCTGTAGTTCCAGCTACTCAGAAGGTGGGGATGGGAGAAACACTTGAGTCCAGGAGGTCAAGGCTGCAGTGAGCTGAGGTTGTGTCACTGCACTCCAGCTTGGGCAACAGAGTGAGACCCTGTCTCAAAAAATAAAGGGAGGAGTGGATGGTGAAAGAGCAAGCTTTGTAGGTATCCGGAAGAAGAGCTTTCTAGGCAAGAGGAAACAGCAAGTTTAGAGGCCCAGAAGCAAGACACTGGGAGGATGGTACCTCTGTGTTCCAGGAACAGGGAGGCCACATGGCTGCAGTGGAGTGAGTGAGGGAGAAAGAAGTAGGAGGAAGATCAGAGATGTAACTGACAGTGCGAGGATGGGGCACTAACTATGCAATGCTTTATAGGACCATTACAAGGACTTAAATTGTTTTCTCTAAGAGTAATTGGGAGCCATTGGAGGTTTTTGACATAGGAGTGCCATGATCTGACTTCAGTTTTACCAGGATCACTCAAGCTGCTATGTTGTGTTAGACCGGAGGGATCAGGTGTGGAAGCCAGTTAGGAAGATGTTAAATGTTGTCTAGGAAAAGAGGATGGTGGTTTGGGCTGCAATGGTAGCCACTGAGATGGAGAAATGGTAGCAATTGGGTTTTATTTTGAAATCGAGCAAACAGGGTTTGCTGATGTGTTCTATGTGGGTGGGAGAGAAGCAATGGGACTACGAGTTTCTTGGTCTGAGTAACTGCTTTTCACAAGGATGGGAGTATAGAAGAAGCATCTCTGCAAGAGTGAGAAAGAACTGAACAATGAATGTATATTTTCTCCAGCTATACAGTGTCCAGCACAGAGTATGTGTTCCATAACAGGTAGATATTACTATTAATAATGTATCTGCTCACCTGGTTAAATATTTCTGCAGACCTTTGCCCTACATCCAAGCACTCTGAGAAAGCACATGGTCAGGCTATTTTCTACCAGCAAATGGACCACAGAATCTTGGTACCATAGTTGTTTTAAAAGCTCATTGGCTACCCAAAGCCCCTTTGACCCATCAAGCGTGCTCTGGACTCAATACCTTTGCACAGGCTGATCTCCCTCTCCACCCACCCTTCCTTCCTCTCAGCTTCTCCATACAGGAAATGGACAAAGGCACAAACTGGAAGTCAGTGCACATTCAAGCTTTGGTTTTCTTCAGAGAGTACTGCTTAATGCTCACAGAAAATCTAGCCCAGCTTCTCCTATTACAAAACTGGAAGCTGAGGACTAGAAAGATGAAGTGGCTTGCAGCTTCCCCATCAGTATGACGAAGAAACTGTATTAAATAATTCCCAAGGATTCTTCTAGCTCTCACATGCTTTCAGGTTTTCAATAAACACAAGATACAATAAAAAGCAATCAAAATAATGACCAAATGATTTCGCTTTCCTTCATTACCCTCATCTAAGCCACCAGCAAATTCTGCTAACTCTTCCTCCAAAATAGATCCCACTCTGTCACTCTTTTTTTTTTTTTTTTTAGACGGAGTCTTGCTCTGTCACCCAGGCTGGGGTGGAGTGGCACGATCTCGGCTCACTGCAAGCTCCGCCTCCTGGGTTCACGCCATTCTCCTGCCTCGGCCTCCCGAGTAGCTAGGACTACAGGTGCCCGCCACCATGCCTGGCTTTTTTTTGTATTTTTAGTAGAGATGGGGTTTCACCGTATTAGCCAGGATGGTTTTGATCTCCTGACCTCCTGATCCGCCCGCCTTGGCCTCCCAAAGTGCTGAGATTCCAGGCTTGAGCCACTGCACCTGGCCACTGTCACTCTCTTTTTACGGCCACCACCATGAGACAAGCCACCACCATCTTGAAAGGAACAGCCAGAGCAGCCTCTAAGTGGCTTCTTCCCCCTCCTTACCCTGGCCCTCCTACTTGCTATATGCATATGACAGTCTGAACGATCTGTTCAGAATTTGAACCAAATGTATTCACTTCTTTTCCCAAAACCTACCAGTAACTTTCTATCATGTCTTACCTTGGCCAGTCAGGCCTTACGTGATCTGGCCCCCATTTTTCTCTTTGACCAGCTCTTGCACCACTACCCCCTTATCTACAAGCCTCTCTGACCTTCCGCCTGTGCCTTTGATATTCCAGGCTTCCCCTCTCTTTGGCACTCAGGCTCCTAAGAGGGCCACTCCACCCACAGTGATTCCCACCTCTCCATATTCACATCCTTTGTGTAGGCTGGACCTAGTGCTTTGCCTCTAAAGAACAGAATATGGCAAAGGTGATGGGATGTCACATCCACGATTAGGTTGCAAAAGACTGTAACTTCCAACTTATTGGCTCTCTCTCTCTCTCTCTCTCCTTCTCAATTTCTCAGTCAGATGAAGCAAGTTTCCATGTTGTGAGCTGCCCTATGAGAAGGTTTACTTGCTAGGAACTAAGAGTGGTCTCCAGCCAACAGCCAACAAGGAAGTGAAGCCCTCAGTCTAACAGCTTGGGAGAAACTGAATTGTGCCATCAATAATGTGAGTGAGCTTGGAAGCTCTTCTATTCCCAGTCCAACCATAACAGGACTACATCCCTGGCCAACACTTTAATTACAGCTTGTGAGAGACCCTGAGACAGAAGACTCAGCTAAGCCAGGCCCAGATTCCTGACCCATAGAAACTGTGAGATAAAAAATATTGCTTTAGTAGCTGCTTAGGGGGGAGGAGCCAAGATGGCCGAATAGGAACAGCTCCGGTCTACAGCTCCCAGCGCGAGCGACGCAGAAGACGGGTGATTTCTGCATTTCCATCTGAGGTACCGTGTTCATCTCACTAGGGAGTGCCAGACAGTGGGCGCAGGTCAGTCGGTGAGCGCACCGTGCGCCAGCCGAAGCAGGGGCGAGGCATTGCCTCACTCGGGAAGCGCAAGGGGTCAGGGAGTTCCCCTTCCAGGGGTGACTGACGGCACCTGGAAAATCGGGCCACTCCCACCCGAATACTGTGCTTTTCCGACGGGCTTAGGAAACGGTGCCCCAGGAGAGTATAGCCCGCACCTGGCTCAGAGGGTCCTACGCCCACGGAGTCTCGCTGATTGCTAGCACAGCAGTCTGAGATCAAACAGCAAGTCGGCAGCGAGGCTGGGGGAGGGGCGCCCGCCATTGCCCAGGCTCGCTTAGGTAAACAAAGCAGCCTGGAAGCTTGAACTGGGTGGAGCCCACCACAGCTCAAGGAGGCCTGCCTGCTTCTGTAGGCTCCACCTCTGGGGGCAGGGCACAGACAAACAAAAAGACAGCAGTAACCTCTGCAGACTTAAATGTCCCTGTCTGACAGCTGTGAGGAGAGCAGTGGTTCTCCCAGCACGCAGCTGGAGATCTGAGAACGGGCTGACTGCCTCCTCAAGTGGGTCCCTGACCCCTGACCCCCGAGCAGCCTAACTGGGAGGCACCCCCCAGCAGGGGCAGACTGACACCTCACACGGCCGGCCAGGTACTCCAACAGACCTGCAGCTGAGGGTTCTGTCTGTTAGAAGGAAAACTAACAGAAAGGACATCCACACCAAAAACCCATCTGTACATCACCATCATCAAAGACCAAAAGTAGATAAAACCACAAAGATGGGGAAAAAACAGAGCAGAAAAACTGGAAACTCTAAAAACCAGAGTACCTCTCCTCCTCCAAAGGAACGCAGTTCCTCACCAGCAACGGACCAAAGCTGGACGGAGAATGACTTTGACGAGCTGAGAGAAGAAGGCTTCAGACGATCAAATTACTCCGAGCTACGGGAGGATATTCAAACCAAAGGCAAAGAAGTTGAAAACTTTGAAAAAAATTTAGAAGAATGTATAACTAGAATAACCAATACAGAGAAGTGCTTAAAGGAGCTGATGGAGCTGAAAACCAAGGCTCGAGAACTACGTGAAGAATGCAGAAGCCTCAGGAGCCGATGCGATCAAATGGAAGAAAGGGTATCAGCCCTGGAAGATGAAATGAATGAAATGAAGCGAGAAGGGAAGTTTAGAGAAAAAAGTATAAAAAGAAACGAGCAAAGCTTCCAAGAAATGTGGGACTATGTGAAAAGACCAAATCTACGTCTGATTGGTGTACCTGAAAGTGACGGGGAGAATGGAAACAAGTTGGAAAACACTCTGCAGGATATTATCCAGGAGAACTTCCCCAATCTAGCAAGGCAGGCCAACATTCAGATTCAGGAAATACAGAGAACACCACAAAGATACTTCTCGAGAAGAGCAACTCCAAGACACATAATTGTCAGATTCACCAAAGTTGAAATGAAGGAAAAAATGTTAAGGGCAGCCAGAGAGAAAGGTCGGGTTACCATCAAAGGGAAGCCCATCAGACTAACAGCGGATCTCTCGGCAGAAACCCTACAAGCCAGAAGAGAGTGGGGGCCAATATTCAACATTCTTAAAGAAAAGAATTTTCAACCCAGAATTTCATATCCTGCCAAACTAAGCTTCATAAGTGAAGGAGAAATGAAATACTTTACAGACAAGCAAATGCTGAGAGATTTTGTCACCACCAGGCCTGCCCTAAAAGAGCTCCTGAAGGAAGCACTAAACATGGAAAGGAACAACCGGTACCAGCCACTGCAAAATCATACCGAAATGTAAAGACCATCGAGACGAGGAAGAGACTGCATCAACTAACGAGCAAAATATCCAGCTAACATCATAATGACAGGATCAAATTCACACATAACAATATTAACTTTAAATGTAAATGGACTAAATGCTCCAATTAAAAGACACAGACTGGCAAATTGGATAAAGACTCAAGACCCATCAGTGTGCTGTATTCAGGAAACCCATCTCACGTGCAGAGACACACATAGGCTCAAAATAAAAGGATGGAGGAAGATCTACCAAGCAATGGAAAACAAAAAAAGGCAGGGGTTGCAATCCTAGTCTCTGATAAAACAGACTTTAAACCAACAAAGATCAAAAGAGACAAAGAAGGCCATTACATAATGGTAAAGGGATTAATTCAACAAGAAGAGCTAACTATCCTAAATATATATGCACCCAATACAGGAGCACCCAGATTCATAAAGCAAGTCCTGAGTGACCTACAAAGAGACTTAGACTCCCACACATTAATAATGGGAGACTTTAACACCCCACTGTCAACATTAGACAGATCAACGAGACAGAAAGTCAACAAGAATACCCAGGAATTGAACTCAGCTCTGCACCAAGCAGACCTAATAGACATCTACAGAACTCTCCACCCCAAGTCAACAGAATATACATTTTTTTCAGCACCACACCACACCTATTCCAAAATTGACCATATACTTGGAAGTAAAGCTCTCCTCAATAAATGTAAAAGAACAGAAATTGTAACAAACTATCTCTCAGATCACAGTCCAATCAAGCTAGAACTCAGGATTAAGAATCTCACTCACAACTGCTCATCTACATGGAAACTGAACAACCTGCTCCTGAATGACTACTGGGTACATAACGAAATGAAGGCAGAAATAAAGATGTTCTTTGAAACCAACGAGAACCAAGACACAACATACCAGAATCTCTGGGATGCAGTCAAAGCAGTGTGTAGAGGGAAATTTACAGCACTAAATGCCCACAAGAGTAAGCAGGAAAGATCCAAAATTGACACCCTAACATCACAATTAAAAGAACTAGAAAAGCAAGAGCAAACACATTAGAAAGCTAGCAGAAGGCAAGAAATAACTAAAATCAGAGCAGAACTGAAGGAAATAGAGACACAAAAAACCCTTCAAAAAATAAATGAATCCAGGAGCTGGTTTTTTGAAAGGATCAACAAAATTGATAGACCGCTAGCAAGATTAATAAAGAAAAAAAGAGAGAAGAATCAAATAGATGCAATAAAAAATGATAAAGGGGATATCACCACCGATCCCACAGAAATACAAACTACCATCAGAGAATATTACAAACACCTCTATGCAAATAAACTAGAAAATCTAGAAGAAATGGATAAATTCCTCAACACATACACCCTCCCAAGACTAAACCAGGAAGAAGTTGAATCTCTGAATAGACCAATAACAGGAGCTGAAATTGTGGCAATAATCAATAGCTTACCAACCAAAAAAAGTCCAGGACCAGATGGATTCACAGCCGAATTCTACCAGAGGTACAAGGAGGAGCTGGTACCATTCCTTCTGAAACTATTCCAATCAATAGAAAAAGAGGGAATCCTCCCTAACTCATTTTATGAGGCCAGCATCATCCTGATACCAAAGCCTGGCAGAGACACAACAAAAAAAGAGAATTTTAGACCAATATCCTTGATGAACATTGATGCAAAAATCCTCAATAAAATACTGGCAAACAGAATCCAGCAGCACATCAAAAAGCTTATCCACCATGATCAAGTGGGCTTCATCCCTGGGATGCAAGGCTGGTTCAATATACGCAAATCAATAAATGTAATCCAGCATATAAACAGAACCAAAGACAAAAACCACATGGTTATCTCAATAGATGCAGAAAAGGCCTTTGACAAAATTCAACAACCCTTCATGCTAAAAACTCTCAATAAATTAGGTATTGATGGGACGTATCTCAAAATAATAAGAGCTATCTATGACAAACCCACAGCCAATATCATACTGAATGGGCAAAAACTGGAAGCATTCCCTTTGAAAACTGGCATAAGACGGGGATGCCCTCTCTCACCACTCCTATTCAACATAGTGTTGGAAGTTCTGGCCAGGGCAATTAGGCAGGAGAAGGAAATCAAAGGTATTCAATTAGGAAAAGAGGAAGTCAAATTGTCCCTGTTTGCAGGTGACATGATAGTATATCTAGAAAACCCCATTGTCTCAGCCCAAAATCTCCTTAAGCTGATAAGCAACTTCAGCAAAGTCTCAGGATACAAAATCAATGTGCAAAAATCACAAGCATTCTTATACATCAATAACAGACAAACAGAGAGCCAAATCATGAGTGAACTCCCATTCACAATTGCTTCAAAGAGAATAAAATACCTAGGAATCCAACTTACAAGGGATGTGAAAGACCTCTTCAAGGAGAACTACAAACCACTGCTCAAGGAAATAAAAGAGGATACAAACAAATGGAAGAACATTCCATGTTCATGGGTAGGAAGAATCAATATCATGAAAATGGCCATCCTTCCCAAGGTAATTTACAGATTCAATGCCATCCCCATCAAGCTACCAATGACTTTCTTCACAGAATTGGAAAAAACTACTTTAAAGTTCATATGGAACCAAAAAAGAGCCCGCATCGCCAAGTCAATCCTAAGCCAAAAGAACAAAGCTGGAGGCATCACACTACCTGACTTCAAACTATACTACAAGGCTACAGTAACCAAAACAGCATGGTACTGGTACCAAAACAGAGATATAGATCAATGGAACAGAACAGAGCCGTCAGAAATAATGCCACATATCTACAAGTATCTGATCTTTGACAAACCTGACAAAAACAAGAAATGGGGAAAGGATTCCCTATTTAATAAATGGTGCTGGGAAAACTGGCTAGCCATATGTAGAAAGCTGAAACTGGATCCCTTCCTTACACCTTATACAAAAATCAATTCAAAATGGATTAAAGACTTAAATGTTAGACCTAAAACCATAAAAACTCTAGAAGAAAACCTAGGCATTACCATTCAGGACATAGGCATGGGCAAGGACTTCATGTCTAAAACACCAAAGGCAATGGCAACAAAAGCCAAAATTGACAAATGGGATCTAATTAAACTCAAGAGCTTCTGCACAGCAAAAGAAACTACCATCAGAGTGAACAGGCAACCTACAAAATGGGAGAAAATTTTCGCAACCTACTCATCTGACAAAGGGCTAATATCCAGAATCTACAATGAACTCCAACAAATTTACAAGAAAAAAACAAGCAACCCCATCAAAAAGTGGGCGAAGGACATGAACAGACACTTCTCAAAAGAAGACATTTATGCAGCCAAAAAACACATGAAAAAATGCTCACCATCACTGGCCATCAGAGAAATGCAAATCAAAACCACAATGAGATACCATCTCACACCAGTTAGAATGGCAATCATTAAAAAGTCAGGAAACAACAGGTGCTGGAGAGGATGTGGAGAAATAGGAACACTTTTACACTGTTGGTGGGACTGTAAACTAGTTCAACCCTTGTGGAAGTCAGTGTGGCGATTCCTCAGGGATCTAGAACTAGAAATTCCATTTGACCCAGCCATCCCGTTACTGGGTATATACCCAAAGGACTATAAATCATGCTGCTATAAAGACACATGCACACGTATGTTTATTGCGGCATTAGTCACAATAGCAAAGACTTGGAACCAACCCAAATGTCCAACAATGATAGACTGGATTAAGAAAATGTGGCACATATACACCATGGAATACTATGCAGCCATAAAAAATGATGAGTTCATGTCCTTTGTAGGGACGTGGATGAAATTGGAAATCATCATTCTCAGTAAACTATCGCAAGAACAAAAAACCAAACACCGCATATTCTCACTCATAGGTGGGAATTGAACAATGAGAACACATGGACACAGGAAGGGGAACATCACACTTCGGGGACTGTTGTGGGGTGGGGGTAGGGGGGAGGGATAGCATTGGGAGATATACCTAATGCTAGATGACGAGTTGGTGGGTGCAGCGCACCAGCATGGCACATGTATACATATGTAACTTACCTGCACATTGCACACATGTACCATAAAACCTAAATATAATAATAATAATAATAATAATAATAAAATATTGCTTTAAACCATGCAGTTTTGGAGTAACATATTACACAACAATAGACAACTAAAACACCCTCTCAGAACACTTTCTCTTCTTTTTCTCTCAGCCAGACATTCTATTTCTACTCAGGTCTTCTACTTCAGGCTCTATTTTGCAGCCTCTCAGCCCAGATGTCCCCTTCTCAGGACTTATTCCCTAGCTAACTCTACACTCAGCCCATTACTCTGTTTTATTATGTTTATCCACTTTTAACTGCTGAAAAGATTTTATTTATTTACTGATTTACCTGTCTTCTCTATCATAATAAAAGCTCCTCAAGAAGAGGAACCTTCACAGATATGTTCATAGCGGAATCCCAGCTCCTAAAATAGAGCCTGGCACAAAGCTCCCTTCAATAATTACATGTTGAATAAATAAATGAAGAAATTGTGAATGAAAAGGAGTTGGGGGTGAGGGAGGAATGGAGATGCTCTACCACATGATGTTTTTAAAGCTCTAGGACATTGGGCCAGCATTTGCTGTCCTGATTTATCCCATTTGTCTGCTTGAGTACATTTAAATTTTGAAGGACCCCAGGTTGTTTGTTTCTTTCAAAGATTGCCCCCTAACTTCAATTTTCCTGCTTGAGTTTTCTGTAGATCTCAGCTGAATTTCAGGGTGGCAAAAACCCACATCCTCTTCCGCTGGCTCCACCTTTCTCTTCTCCTCTTCTGCAACCCACCGACTAGTTTCAACACATCTTTCCTTCTAAGTGAAGAGCATTTAAAAGATTGTAGCTGATTGAACTCTTACAACACCATATCTTTATTTGTTAAGTAACAATGACTCAAAAATAGAGTAGTCTCTCCTGAAATTCATGTGGTTTTACAAATTAAGGAGAAAGTTCTAGGCTCAGTGTGGATTGCCAAGTGGTGAAAATTTGTTATGTATCCTTTGCAAGGCTCTGCTTTCTTCCTTACTACTGCCATTTTGTCTGTAGCTTGAAGGAATAGAGTGAATTATATCCCCATATTGTCACAGAGAATAGAGAATAAAAGATCATCCCATTTTTAAGGGCCCCTCCACAGAAAAATACCCGAGGATTTTGTGTTTGCTTTATTCTTAAATGTGACCCATAAATGAGAACATCCATCCAAATGTCCAACTAACATTTGGAAAGGTGTTTCATTGCTAATTTCATTAGTAATCAGGGGATGAAAAATAAAAACACTATTACACACTCCAAAAATCGACTTAGATGTGAAAGATTAGAAATCCCAAGTATGGGCCAGAATGTGGAACAATGAAAACTGTCATACTTCTGGTCAAAGTGTAAACTGGTACAAGTATTTTAGAAAACTATTTGGTATTATCTACTGAAATTTAATATAATACTATGACCCAGCAGTTCTAGGTATATATCCTCAGAAATGTGTGCACATGTGGACCGAAAGACATGTACAAAAAAGTTTATAGCAGTATTAGTTACGATAGCCCCAATCCAGTAACAACAATAGTTCTAGTTCAACAACAGTAGATGGATAAACAAATTTTGGTATATTTGTACAATGGAATGCTACATAATAATGAAAACAAACTACTACTGTATATAACAATATGGATGAATCTCAAAGACAGAATGTAGAACAAAAGAAACTAGACACTTGAAAATGCCTATGGTATGATTTGATTCATATGAAATCCAAAAAAAAAAAAAAAAAACAAGCAAACTTGGTTACCTTTGGGCGGAGGGGAGGGGCTGGATATGGGGTGATATAGGGGCTCCCGGGGTGCTAGCAATGTTCTGTTTCTTTGACCTGGGTTGTGGTCAGTTTGTAATGATTTAATTACTTGTTCACTTAAGATTTGTTCACTTTTCTGTGTATTTGCTATAGTTCAAGTAAATGTTTAAAAATTCAAAAAAATAAAAATAAATAAAAACAAATAAATGAAGACATATATCAGTTCAATACCGAAACATCAATAACATGTCTGGCAAAAGGCAAGGACTATCAAAATGGGTAACAAAGCAAAATCTTCCCTTTGTCATTTTCAAGATACTGCCAGGGGAGAAGCAGTATGGTCTGGAAAAAGCATGGACTTGGGTTCTTTGAAGTTAGACAAGCCTAGATTTGAATCTCAGTTTTGCCACTTACTGGCTATGTGACTTTAGTCAAGTTATTAATTGTTTTTGTGCCTCCGCTTCTCCATCTGTAACATGGATTCAGTTAAGTCCATATCACCTGGGTGCTATGCACAATAATTGAGAAATGGGATTATACAATATACATTTAAACACCCAGTGGAACTCTGAGAAGTAAGAGGTGCCCAATTAGCTTTATCCTTACTGCCATTCCCACTTATAGCTCCCACCCCCCACCACATCTCTTCTGCCCCACCCCAAAGTTCTCAAAGCAAGGGGGGCTGGGTGGGGATGGGAGGGGTTGGGGGCAGGGAAGGAGTCAGGGAGGGAAACTGACTTGAAATATTATTTTATTATAAAATAATTTTCCTGCCAAGTTCCTCACTTACTCCTGGATTTATTTTTCCTTTTGTGCATAGATAAGGGTATGTGTTAGTGTATTCCTGTCTGAATTTAGAGGCATTTCTTAAAAAGTCATCCAGCGTCATATTACATTAGTTCTTAAACTCCACATACAAGTAAGCATTCCAGAGCACTCGTGTGTCTTGGGATGTATCTTTTATCAAACAATCAAGAAATTATAATAAGCAACTCTGATATAATCTTTATGAAGTGCCAGGAACTTGTCTACATTTTTTACCCTACAAAGTAGGCGCCATGACAATCTTCATTTTATGCATGAGGAAATTCAGGCACAGAGAGGCTGAATAACCTGACCAAGATTGTTCATCAGGCCAATGTCAAGTCTGGATTTAAGCTCAGAGCAGAAGTCAAGAAAGTGCAGCTGGTGGGCCAAAAACAGCCCATCAGATATTGTACAGAGAGGACTTCTGTAGCCAGCCTTCCCTCCTCAAGGCCGCCTCATCATCACTCCGTTTCTCTGTTACTGATCCTAGTGTTCTGTTTTTATAGCTCTCAGAACCCGATCCTATTTATGCACTGACTTGTGTATCATTGTGTATACATACATACATTGTATATTGTATGACTCGAGTTAAAAATAATTTCTACCTTTTTTCTCTTTTCCCACACTACACTGATGTAAGTTTTTACTTTTTTAAATAAATGTATATTAAATACAGTCCGTGACTCACAATGGTTTGACTTACAATTCTTTTACTTTACAATGGTACAAAAGTGATATGTATTTGGTAGAAACAGTACTTCAAGTACTCATACAGCTATTCTGTTTTTCACTTTCAGTACAGCCTTGAACAAATTGAGATATTCAAAGTTTATTATAAAATAGGCTTTATGTTAAATGATTTTCGCTAGCTATAAGCTAATAGAAGTATTCTGAGTGCTCTTAAGGTAGGCTAGGCTAAGCTGTAAAGTTCAATAGGTTAGGCGTATTCAGTGTATTTTTGACTGAAAATGATATTTTGAACTTCAAATTAATTTATCAAGACATAGCCCCCATCATAAGTTAAATAATGTCTGTAGTTATACAATAAAATTCTCAATGTTTCCTCTTGGCTGTCCAAACCTAAAATATGTACAACCCATTTCTTTACAAAAGAAGTTTGCTGCTCCCTTATCTAGTGTATCTTAATCGCTATAAATATTCCGTCTCATTACATGCAGTTGCAAGCACAATCTGCAACCCACAGCAATAAAATTATCGGTTATCAAGCAGGAAGGCATCATCATCATCATCCCTTCCACTGTACAGTCGGTTTGGGGTAACACAAGCAGCATTGTATGCAGGCATGGCCTGCCAATCAGTGACACAAACGCTCTGGGCTCTCGGGGACTATCAGTAACTAGGTTAGGTGCTGAGGCAAATACAGTGGTAGAAGACACTACCTTCATCCTGAAGATTTACCATCAAAATATCCCAAAATAGTGCATTAAGAGCTATCCAAGTCTTTAGGTGAACTAAACCTTCAGCCAAAATATTCTCTAGTAGATTATCAACCCACCGAGTGAGAGAGATAAATCAGAGAGACATAAATTTCTGTGTTTGGGGGGAAATTTGTCACTCACTCTGTGCCTCAATTTCCTCTTCCATACAATGGGGTTGGTGATGACATCTACCTCATGGAGTCATTGTAGGATTTGACTGGGACAATAGATGTCAAGTAGTTAGCACTTTAAGTAGTTGAGACATAAACTCTCAATAAATGTCTAGTATTACTGGTATTGCCCCAGAATTTCTTAGTGGTAGAACAAAGAAAGCCCTCTGTAGAAAGGCTTCAGCAGGGTTATAGTCACTGTGAAATTGTACTAAAATTTTATATTTAAGATGCATTTTTCTGGGGAGAGTTTCTGTAACTTACTTCAGATTCTCTGAGAGATCTGGAACTCAAAAATATTAAGTGCCACAACTCAAAATGATATGAACTAGGGGAGATTCATGAAGGCTTTCGGGAGAAAGATGTGTGCATCCCCAGACATGTCCCCTCTGATGCACCACAGAAAACTGTCAGTTGGTACTGATCTACCCTCCTCCTCCTCCTTCTCCTACACAAACACACACACACACACACACACACACACACACACACTTCATCGTACTCTCCAGCATTCAGGGAAGAAAACAGAGGCAAAAGTTGAGAGCTGTATCCTTGCAGTCACTGCTCTTGGGACTTCTGTAGCCAGTCTTCCTCCCTCAGTGCCCCCTCATCATCATTCCCATTCTCTGTCAACTGATCCTAGTGTTCTTTTTTATAGCTTTCAGAAACTGATGCTATTTATGCAGTTACTTGAATATCATTGCCATCTTCTATTTGAATATAGGCTCCATGAAGATAGGAACTTGGTCCGTCTTGCTCATGACTGAATTCTCAGTATTTGGCTCAATAGATATTTGATCAACAAGTAAAAGAGACCCCAAAAATCCCCAGAAAATTTCAGTTCAGCTTGCATATGAACAATGAAAGGCAGCTTGAGAATCTCGACTCTACTATGAATGCCAAATAGCCTGCTTAACCAAGGTTGTCCAAATTCAGCTAAGGGATGCATCAGGATGGACACCATGAGTGTTTTGTGTGGAAACAGAGTGAGGGTTTGTCTATCATTAAGCAACTTTTGAGTAACGAGTGTATAACATCCAGGATGTTTTGACATTTGGGCTTCTTACATCTGACTGCTGCCACCTCGGGCCAGTACATAACTTAGGGGTAGGGTAGCTACATTTATAGACCTGAAATTCTAGTATAATAATAAGACCAAATATCTGAATTAAGACAGTCATAAAAATAATCTTGGGTTTCTTTTATTTGTTCATACATTCAACAAATATTCATGGAGCCTTGTTATGCACTAGGCACTGGGAACTGAGCTGTGAACAAAACAGAGAAATCCTTATACTTGGGATGTTTATATCCAAGTGGAGGACTAATGAGAAATCCTTCTCTTCCCCCAGTCCTATTTTCTACTGCCCTTCAATATCTGATTTGATCAAATTTACCAAAAATACTTTTTGCACAAGGCAGCACATCCACATGCCACTCATATATAGACAGTGCATCAAATGTGTTGTGGTTGACAGTAGTTGTTCTCAGTCAGGGGCCATGTTGCCTTCTCTCTACAAGACATTTGTCAATGTCTGGAGACATTTTTGGTATCACAAGAAGGGGGTTGTGCTAATGGCACCAGTGGGGAATGCTGCCAACCATTCTACAATGCACAGGACAGCTCCTCATGACGAAGAATTATCTGGTCCCAGATTACCTAAGTGCTGAGGTTGAGATGTCCTGGTCTACAGTCAAGATCTAATAGCCAGATACAAGCAGCAGTTATACTTTCCCTGATTTCCTTTAATACAATAATATTCAGCATTAAAGAGCTATTGTAGATATTGGGAGTTTTCCCACTGCTCAGAACTTTTTAAACACCCTTCCCTTATCTAAGAAACCTTTCACATCCCCAAGGTAGAAACAAGAGACTCACTTTCCCATTCTCCTTTGTAGTGCTTGACTTCAGCCACACCAACCACAATGAGTGAGAGTATCACTGAGAAGAGAGCAAGATGAGAGAGCCAACGCTGGGTAGAAACTATTTTTTGGCTAGAGATGGAAGTGGGATTTCTGACATCCTGAGCCCAGAATGTGAGCTGTGGTCTCTGTCCTCAGTAGCATCGATGGAGTCTGTACTGGTGCATTCCTATTGTATAGTATGGATGTGATCCTTCTCCATAGAGCCTCCCAGTGTGACTCTCCAGCCATCTTGGAGACCTGAAGCGCTAATATTCTTCAAAAAATTCTTTTTTCCCCTAAACCCACTTAATGGGTTCTCTTTGCATTGTCTCATAATAACAAGCAAAAAAACTATTCACAGTCGATAGGAGATCTAAGAAGGATGGACTCACAATTCACCTAGAACTCACTCACTGGCTTACACTAATCATCCTATTTTGGGGTAAAAACCACCTTGGCTACTAACATAGTAAAATACCCTAGTGTGCCCTGCATGAAAAAGGTATTTCAAAGATAATGCCTTCATCAACAGCAAAAGAAGAAACCTTGTCCTCTGTCTTATCAAGTAGCCAATGCCTTCATCCAGCCAGTTTTTCCCCAGCTGTAAATACAACGTATGTGCGTATGACTCTATTTTGCAAGCACAGGAAATAGGAATCGTAAGGCACCTCTTCTCCTTTCGTATCAAATTAAAAGGGAGAGAAAAAGATTGAAAAGAAGCGCGGGAAAACAAAACCTCCATAAAGATTTTAAAGTCAGACTGCCCTTGAGCCAGCTTGAAGTTGGTTTAAGTGGATTATGATGCCAGCTTGCAAGGACGTGCTCTACCATGGGAATGGAGAGACGGTGCATGGAAGATGCACCACCTTCATCTTGTATTTGCCACTGTGGGAGAAGACTGACCTGTTCGCCTTTTTTGCTCACCCATTCATCTTTTGCTGGGAGAGAGAATTCTGAGTGCAGAATTCTTCACATTATCCATGCAGAACTAGGAAAATTCCCAAAAGTTATGGGTCTGTACAGAGTCAGTGTCACAGTAAGAATCCCATTGCCCAAGCAATAAGGTCTAAAATCACAATCTTATTCAAAGTAACAGCAACCACTTACCTCATGTCTCGTATGTGCCAGATACTTTTCTTACATTATTTTTAATCTCCATAGCAATTATTTAAGGTAGACAATATCTAGAGATGAGGAAACTGGGGCTCTAGGAGTATGCATGATTTGTCCAAGGTCTCACAGCAATATCTTAGTAGAGTCTGTCTAGAATCAAAGACAATTTGTCTTTTTGCCCTATCATGATTCATCTCTACTTCACTCTAACTCCATCCTAAAAACCACCTTCCGCATCCACTATATAAATGAATGATAGCACCACCCTTTCAGTAAAAGGATCTAGACATTCACCATCTCCCTATCATCACAGCAGCAACTGCAATGCTTGGAAAATAGTTGAGAATTAGTAAGGGCTTGTCAAATGAGACACAGTTTCTTATTCTGGCCCTGACATGAAACAGGTGATCAAGTAAACATATATTTTATATATATTCACTTCACTTTCCTAGGCACTAATTTCCTAATCTATAAGACAAGGGTATTGGGACAAAAGTCTAGTCTTAAAGGTTCCTTTCAAGTCATTTATTGAAAGTTTGTCTGACACTTTTTGTTTTACTAAACTTTATATATTCCTTAAATACACAGTCAAAGAAACATGTACAAGTAAATACAGACAAGCTCTATCTAATGATGTTAACTGTCACTCAGTATATAAAGACATCTCTCAGAGAAATTGGTCACTTGTTCTTTCTTTAGACAACTGCTCATCATGTCCTTTGACTAATCATAAGCCAACAGTAAGAAGTTAAGAGTGCCAAGAAAAGGTAACTGTGTTAAGTTGCATTAGTATTTTTCCAAGTATTTACTCTCCCCTTCTTTCATACCTATAAGAGGATTATCCATCCCCACCCACTGGCATGTGCGTACAGTGCCTCCATGAAGTGGGTATATCTGTTTTTCTTCACAATGAATTGATCACATGCCTTGCTTTGGCCAATAGAATGTGAGTGGTCATACAATGTGAGCATGTCTGAAAAGAAGTCATGAAACAATTACCTGGTTCTGATTTATCTCCTGCTTTTTTTTTTTCTTTGGCGTTAAATTGGTATGTGCAAGATAGAGGTTGATCTTTCACCTTTGACCTGGTATTGAGAAGGTACCTGAGGCAAAACCAGAGCTGATCTAGAGTTGACATACACAGTGGACATATAAAATGAATAAAAGATTAACCTTTTAGATTGTAAGCCACTGTAATTTGGAAGATGTTTGCTACTGCAGCATAACCTATCAAAGGCTGACTTATAAATAATATTTCAGATACCGTCAATTCTCATTGTTCACTGTAGTTATGTTTTATGAAGTTTCCATGGATACTGAATTAGCGAACACTGAACTAACGTTCCTAGGTAAAATAGAAGGTTAGGTTCCCGTGAGCTCTGGTCAAAACATTTTCATCATCCAAGCAATACATACTCTTGCTTTATGTGTGTTTCTATGTAAAGACACCTTATTCAATATATTTTGTTGATTCATTAAAATTAAACTCACGGCCAGCAGCATTATAGTTCATGCCTAAATGAGGCTTATCTAACATGTATATATTTTCCATAAGTCATTTCACAGTCTTCTTGCACTCAAGAACACTACACAGCACTTCAGCACTATGCTGAAATGGGGCCATTTTAAACAGAAAAATCACCACCAACAAAAATTAGCTGGGAGTGATGGTGCACACCTGTAGTTCAAGCTACTTGGGAGACTGAGGCAGAACAATCGTTTAAACCTAGGAGGCAGAGGTTGCAGTGAGACAAGATTGCACCACTGTACTTCAGCCTGGGCAACAGAGTCAGTCTCCATCTCAAGAAAAAAAACAAAACAAAAATAAAACAAAACAAACAAACAAAAAAACCACTTCATCAAAAAGCATACAAATGGGGAAAATGTGGTGCTAAGTAGATTGAAAGGAACACTTGTTACAATGTGAGAGCTGAAGTGAAATAGCAGAGGCTTACCTTGTTTACCCTCAGCTAGGATCATGTGTGTCAGCTGACTTAGATGTTTTGCCACCCACTCTAAGCATGTCCAAGAATCACTGTAAAAGCACCATGAGTATTGATTTGGGGATTTAAGTATGTTTTAGCAAGTAGGTGAGTTCACATATATAGAATCCATGAATAATAAAGATCTACTCTACTTATATGTGCCATATCATTTAACCCTCATAACAATCCCAAAAGGTGAGTATTTTTATCACCATTGTAGAGAAAAGTAAGATTCTGATGGTGAAATAATGTGTCCAAAGGTATAACTAATTCATGATAAAGCAAGGATTTAAAGGTTTTTAAAGTCATCCAGGTTTGCATGGCTCCAAAATCACAATATGGCTCTTTTCTATGCCCCATATTGTCTCCCAGTAGAAGGAAAGTTGGTATGTGGCACCAAGACTCAACTTCTCTGCCTGGATTTCAGGGCCCTGCTTAATCTGATTGCTCATGGTATTTTCCATCTCCATTCAACCCATGCTCACCAACACCCTCCTCTTCAGTGAAGAGATTCTTTCCTCCCATTGTGCTCAGCCGCCATTTTTAGTTCTACTTTGACACGGAATATGCTCTTCTGTCAGGCATCTGGTCCACATTCTCAAGGCTGATTGGAGAAGCTTGGAGATTATTTGGTCCAATCTTGATGCTTCCAGCTCAGACCCAGAGAAGGTCAGTGATTTTCCCAATGTTAGTAAGAGTCTGAGTAAGGACTTGAACACAGATTTGCTGACCTTGGGGCAATTATTCCTGGGATTGTTTCACTTTTCCTCCCACCCCAAAAGCAGTTACCTTTAACCTCAGAGGAAACAAATGAGGCAGAGGAGGGGCGGGAGTGGCAAAAGCAAATTATTACCACTCAGAGGTGTTTACAAATTATTTCAAAGGCTTAGGAAGGAGACAGAGCTGATGACTTTGTCAGTCAAACAGCCTCCTGTTCTAAAAGAATCCAACAAACCACTGAAGAATAATAGCAGAGACCTTCTGGTCTTTGAATTCATACAGCACCTTTCATCTCTGAAGCTCAAGGCTCCTTCCAGAAATTATCTCATTCTTCTTCCCAGAATACTAGTAAAGAGTGGTTGCAAGTATTGTACCCATTTTGCTGATAGAAACATTAAGCCTCAAATGCAGTAAGAGATTTGCTCAGAATCAGAAAAATCAACAACCTTATTCTGCAGAACCAGGGTTAAAGCTGAGAACTAGAATCAAAACTTAGCCCTTTGAAATCTCATCCTAAGCCATAGAAGTAATTGTCCAGAAATGAGACTGAAACAAGGAGGAAAAGAGGACTGGCATTTGTTGAAGATGTGTTGTGTCAAATGTCTCATATTAAAGATATCACAGGTCCTTGGTATCCATCCTGTGAAGTAGAAATTGTTATCCTCACTTTATAGACAGGGAGACTGAGACTAAGGAAGGTTTAGTAAGAAGGTACTCAAAGTGCTAAATAGCAGAGAAAAGATTTGACCACAGATATTCATAACATCAAAGCCAGCATCATTGATAAGACTGCAGAAAATGCCTGGTATTTGCAGAAGACTATGCTAGGCCCAATGAGCATACAGTGAAACACAACATGAAGATGTAGCAAGAACTTATCAAGCAGCAGGCATCAGAGATCCGAAGATAACTAGGACATGCCCTCCAGGAGTCAACACTCTATTTTAACAGAGAAGAGGAGCATATGGAGCATATAGAGAATAATCCAGAACCCACTCTCTTGTTGAGTACTTTCTACGTGCCAGGCACTGTGCTCTTCATGCTAGAGATTCAACAGGGAACAAAAACACAGCTCTTGCCTTCGTGTAGCTCACTATGCATGATTGTCAATGTATTCCAAGGGATGCTGCATACCCAAAGATTTGGGGCAGGCACAGGAGAAAAGGGAGGACTTTGACTTTGTGTGCTTTATCTTAAAACTCATGCAAATTTAAAATCCTACACTATAATATATGGAGGTTCATTTTAACATTACTATATATTTCCTAATAATCAAGTTAAATTGTTTGCCTTTTTTTTTCTTTACCAACCTTCCCCAAACAGTTGAGACTTCAGGGTACTGTTTACGTTGACTCTGAAGCATAAACAAACTCCTAACAAACTAGAGCTATACCATCAGGATGCACAAGCCTGATTTAAAAGTGCTGGCCAATAGGCACAGTCCAATTCTGTCGACACCACTTGATTCAATATCGTTAGTGTCTACTATGTGCTATTATGCACAGTGTTCAGTGCTGGGGGAAACAAAACAAAACAAAAACAACCAAAACCAAAAACTGGGATAATGGAGAAGAAAATCTCAAATTATTTCTATTCAATGAAGTTAGAGCTATGGCCAAAATAGCTAGAGGGGCCAAGAGGGGACACCCAAACCAGATAAATAAGCTCCAGGTTCCTTTCATATTTGCACATTAAAAGCACACAATAAATGTTTTTGGCTGATAGAGTCACATCAGTTTTGTCTTAATCTTACAAAATATATGTTCCTTATAAAGCACATAATCACACCCAGCCTTGCAGCTCCACATGGGGGGCACAAACAGGGGAGGGCTGCTTTCTGGACCCAGGAGTCTAATTAACTCTCTCATCAAGCCAGTCCAGTTGGGCCTCCAGCCTCCTACCCCACCCCCACCTTGGATGTGCCCTTTGGCAGCATTTACAGGAGTGGTCTCCCTCTCATTCCCCAAGCAAAGAAAGTTTCTCACACGGTGATCTATGAATGTGTCTGCTCATGACTTCTCCGGAAGTTAATTCTATTACCTTCTGGGTTTGATTGACAACTGCCAAAGGATTTCCTTACACCTCTGGGACATGGACCTCCTGGCAGTGACTCTTTCTACACTGCTGCAACCTGACAAATTTAAAAATGAATCATTGGCCGGGCGCGGTGGCTCACACCTATAATCCCAGCACTTGGGAGGCCAAGGTGGGCGGATCACGAGGTCAGGAGATCAAGACAATCCTGGCTAACACGGTGAAACCCCATCTCTACTAAAAATATAAAAAATTAGCCGAGTGTGGTGGCAGGCGCCTGTAGTCCCAGCTACTAGGGAGGCTGAGGCAGGAGAATGGCGTGAACCCGGGAGGTGGAGCTTGCAGTGAGCCGAGATCATGCCACTGCAATCCAGCCTGGGCAACAGAGGAAGACTCCATCTCATAAAAAAAAAAAAAAAAAAAAGATGAATCATTACATTCTATCTACATCCAAAGCCTTTATTTTTCCCTCCTAGTTATGAACTAACCCAGAAACCTCAGTCTTACTGCACTTTCTATTGTCAGTATATTCAGATTAAACTAACATTTACTGAGAACCCACTGTGTGTCTCTCATGTTTATAAATATTATTTAATCATATGTCCTGATTAGCCCTGGGAGTTAAATAAGTGTTACCATTTTCAAGATGGGTTCTCTGAAGCTTAAAAAAATAAGTTACTAAGCCAAGTCTCCAAATTCCATTTCTACTACTTTTTCCTCTCAACAGTGTTGCCTAAACCTTTGGATGGATAGATGGATGCATGGATGGATGGAGAAAGAGACAGAGAAGGAAAGAGAAAAGAGAAAGGCATATATATATATTTTTCTTCATTCTGGGGGCCCACCCTGAAACTACTGAATCACAGTCTCTAGAGGTTCTCAGGCAACTAGCCCAGCTGTTTTTGCCAACTGGAATTTATGAGCCACCGCAAGAGACCACATGCAGCTTCATCTAAAACAAATTATTTTTAAGCACACAGAGTGAGCAGTGATATGAGGAGTGCCCAAGAGTGCCTATGCTTAAAACTCTCTTTTCTCTTGGTCTCCATGAGTCTCCTTTGCAAAGTCAGGTATTACAAGATTCTAGAACACCTATTACCTGCCACTGGCAATTTAGTTGTTCAGCAAACATTCATTTGTTGAGTTGCATGCCAGACACTATACTAGATGATGGGACAACTAAAGAGAAATGAACAGTTCTGTGTCTATGTAAAAATAATAATGATGATGATGATGAGATGGGACTTCAATTGAGGAAGTGCCATTGGGGAGGTATGTAAAAGGTGCTATGGAAAAAAAGCAACAGGAACCCCTTGATAGAAAAAAAAAATGCTGGAGGGGGTGGGGATTTCTGCCTGTGTTCTTCAGAATGGGGTATGGGAAAATCTGGGAGGAAAAGAAATTTAAGTAAGAGCAGAGACTTTGCAAAATTTGTTGTGTTGACTTTTCCTCATGCTGCTTCCCCTGGCATAGGAAGTCATTAGCTGGATAGAAGAGACTTCACAAGAACTTCAATGAATCAAGATGTGTTGGTTTTGTTTTGACACATGGAATTCTTAGGGATTTGATGTTTTTTTTTTCCCAGCCTTCTCCATCAAAGTTGTTTTCAACTAGTCCTGATTGGACCGATTGACTCATCCTCAGATATCATAGTTTTCCCACTACGAAAGCATGGAACTGATGCCAATAAACCCACTCCTTATTCCCAGAGGGCTAGGGTGAGTCCTAGCAGAGGGGAATTGCTAGGGATGGCACCTGGCAGAAATGGACCATCTGTCTTTACTCCACAATTATGGTCCCTGCCATTGTGAAGGAAACATTTACCTCCTCCTCACCCTCAGGCCCCCTTTTCTTGTACTTAGGGTCTCATTGCCCCTCCCCACCCTCCAACAAGTAGCTGGTGCCTTCTCCTTGACCCCTGACTCACTGTGGGGAGAACTCTGCCTCAAGAAACATCTTTTCGTCTCACTCTCTAGCTCCAACTGTCCCTTTGCCTCCATGGGGAGCTCCTTGCTCTCTCCTTTGGTATTTCTCTGAGGGCTCACTCAGACCACTCCACTCCACCTGCCACCAGTGGTCTCATACTGAACTATAAATCTGGCCATCCCCCTCTCCTCTTTGATATCTTCCATCCCCTTCCCATGTCTGGCACATGATGATGGCCTCAACCCCCAGGTGACTCTTGGACCATGTACCAACCATGCCTTTCCCATTGAGCCACTGTGGAAAGCCCATGCTTGCTTCTAAGTGCTCCATGGTTTGGTTTGGTTTGGTTTTCTGTCATGTCATTCTCTGCCTGGGACAGGATTTCTCCCTATCAACACTGAGAGATCTCCTGCTGACCCTATGCTCAATGATTGTGCCTGCCTTGTCCCTAGCATCCAGATCAACACCTAGCAAATAAACAAGTGCTCAAGAATGTATGTTAAATGTGTGAATAAGCTAGTTAGCAAGAGAGTGAAAGAGAATGAATGAATACTTGGAGAGTGCAGGCCTTCACTGTGAGGCCTCTGGAAGCCTAAGTGAATGACATACTCCTTCCTCTGGGTTAACAGCATGTGAAATATCCCTCTGCTGTAACCCTTATCACTATTACAATGTGGAATCTCGGGCTCCATTCTTGGGCACATAGTCTGTGTCACATTTTGTATCAGCAGCACATAATAGCCATGCAATACATAATCAACAATTTAGTTTTACGAACCCATTTTACCATCCACATTCCCATCTCCTCACCTCTTTCTACAGCATTTTCTGACTCCTCACTTTTCATTCTCTCTCTCACCTTCAGAAAATTCCAGACCTTGCTCCTTTACCCTAGTATTACTGCCTGAAATGCCCTCTCCTGCATCCTTTCCTATGTGTATTTAAATCCTAAACTCCTCACAGCTAACAAAAGACCATCCTCCCAATCCTCCCCGGCCTTCAAGAACATTCCTCCTGTGGCTCCCAAGTCACACACATGTCTTTTTAACAATAATAATAAAAACAATCATTTTTCAGTACCAGAATGAATCTCAGGTGCTTTATGTATTACATAAATTCAGACATGTCTCTTTTTATTGTACTTCTCTTTACTGTGCTTTGCAGAGATATTGCATTTTTTTTTTACAAACTGAAGATTTGTGGCAACCCTGCATCTAGGAAATCTATCAGTGCTAATTTTCCAACAGTGTGGGCTTATTTATTTCACTGTGTCACATTTTGTTAATTCTTTGGTAAGTTCAAGTTTATTGTTATTATTCTATCTGTTATGGTGATCTGTGATCAGTGATCTTTGATATTACTATTGTAGTTGTTCTGGGGTGCCACACACTGCACCCATATCAGTCAGTAAACTGGTAAATGTTGTGGGTGTTCTGACTGCTCCACTCAAACCAGCCTTGTCCCACATCTCTCCCCCTCTCCTCTGGCCTTTCTATTCCTTGAGTCAGAAAAAATATTGAAATTAGGTGAATTAATAATCTTATAATGAACTCTAAGTATTCAAGTAAAAGGAAGGGTCACAAGTCTTTCATTGTAAATAAAAAACTAGAAATGATTCAGTGAGCCGAGATCACACCACTGCACTCCAGCCTGGATGACACAGCAAGACTCTGTCTAAAAAAAAAAACAAAAAAAACTAGAAATGATGAAGCTTAGTGAGTATGGCATGTCAAAAGCTCAGCCTCTTGTGCCAAACAGCCAAGTTGTGAATGCAAAGGCCAAGTTGTTAAAGGAAACTAAAAGTGCTATTCTTGTGAACATATTAATGACAAGAAGCAAAACAATCTTTTTGTGATATGGATAAAATTTTAGTAGTCTGGATAGATCAAACTAGCCACAACATTCCCTTAAGTCGAAGCCTAATTCAGAGCAAGCCCCTAACTCTCTTCAATTCTGTGAAGTTTGAGAAAATGAGAAAGCTGCAGAAAATGAGTTTGAAGCTAGCAGAGGCTGGTTCATGAAGTTTAAGGAAAGAAGCCATCACCATAACATAAAAGTGAAAGGTGAAGTAGCAAGTGCTGATGGAGAGGCTGCAGTAAGTTAACCAGAAGATCTAGTTAAGGTAAGTTATCCAGAAGATCTATTTAAGATAATTGATAAAAGTAGCTACACTAGGCAACAGAATTTCATTTTAGACCAAGCAGTCTTATGTTGCAAGAAGATGCCATCTAGGACTTTCGTAGCTACAGAGGAGAAGTCAATGCCTGGCTTTAAAGCTTCACAAGACAGGGTAACTCTCTTGTTAGGGGCCAATGCAGATGGAGACTTTAGGTTAAAGTCAACGCTCATTTACCATTCTTTTTTTTTTCTTTTTATTATTATACTTTAAGTTTTAGGGTACAAGTGCACAACGTGCAGGTTAGTTACATATGTATACATGTGCCATGCTGGTGTGCTGCATCCATTAACTCATCATTTAACATTAGGTATATCTCCTAATGCTATCCGTCCCCCTTCCCCCCACTCCACAACAGGCCCCAGTGTGTGATGTTCCCCTTTCTGTGTCCAAGTGTTCTAATTATTCAATTCCCACCTATGAGTGAGAATATGTGATGTTTGGTTTTTGTCCTTGCGATAGTTTGCTGAGAATGATGATTTCCAGCTTCATCCATGTCCCTACAAAGGACATGAACTCATCATTTTTTATGGCTGCATAGTATTCCATGGTGTATATGTGCCACATTTTCTTAATCCAGTCTATCATTGATGGACATTTGGGTTGGTTCCAAGTCTTTGCTATTGTGAATAGTGCCGCAATAAACATATGTGTGCATGTGTTTTTATAGCAGCATGATTTATAATCCTTTGGGTATATACCCAGTAATGGGATTGCTGGGTCAAATGGTATTTCTAGTTCTAGATCATTTACCATTCTTAAAATCTTAGGGCCCTTTAGAATCATGCTAAATCTACTCTGTATGTATTCTGTAAATAGAACAACAAAGCCTAGATGACAGCACATCTGATTACAGAATGGTTTGCTGAATATTTTAAGCCCATGCTTGAGACCCGCTGCTGAAAATCAAAGATTCCTTTCAATAATATAGCTACCCAAGAGTTTTGATAATGCTTTTAGTTATCCAAGAGTTTTGATGAAGATGTACAAGGAGATTAATGTTATTTTATGCCTGTGAACACAGCATTCCTGACATAGCCCATGGATTGAGAAATAATTTGACTTTCAAACCTCATAATTTAAGAAATATATGTTATAAGGCTACAGTTGCCATAGATAGTGAGTCTTCTGATGAATCTGAGCAAATTAAATTGAAAACTTTCTGGAAATAATTCAGCATTTTAGAGGTCATTAAGACGATTTGTGATTCATGGGAAGAAGTCAAAATATCAGCATTAATAGGAGTTAAAAGAAGTGGATTCTAACCCTCATAGATGACTTTGAGAGCTTTAGTGGAGGCAAGAACTGTGGATGTGGTAGAAACAGCAAGATAGCCGGAATTAGAAGTGGAGCCTGAAGATGTGACAGAATTGTTACAATCTCGTGACAAAACTTGAATGGATGAGAAGTTGCTTCTTATGAGCAAAAAAAAAAAATAGTTTCTTGAGATGGGATCCACTCCCAGTGAAGATGCTGTGAGCATTGTTGAAATGACAACAAAAGATTCACTACAATCAACTTACTTGATAAAGCAGCAGTAGGGCTTGAGAAGACTGACTCCAATTTTGAAAGATCTATAATACTATGGGTAAAGTGCTGTTAAACAGCATTGCAAGCTACAGAGAAATCTTTTGTAAAAAGAAGAGTCAATCAATGCACCAAATTTCATTCTTGTCTTATTTTAGGAAATTGTTATAGCTACCCAACCTTCAGCAACCACTACCCTGATCAGTCAGCAGCCATCAACATTGAGAAAAGACCCTCCACCAGCAAAAAACATTAGGATTTGCTGAAGGCCCAGGTTTATTATTTAGCAATAAAGATTTTTTTTTTGAGATGGAGTCTCACTCTGTTGCCCAGGCTGGAGTACAGTGGCATGATCTCACCTCACTGCAACCTCTGCTTCCCGGGTTCAAGTGATTCTCCTGCCTCAGCCTCCCGAGTAGTTGGAACTACAGACTCCCACCACCACACCTGGCTAATTTTTGTATTTTTAGTAGAGACAAAGTTTCACCATATTGGCAAGGCTAGAACTCCTGACTTCCAGTGATCCTCCTGCCTCAGCCTTCCAAAATGCTGGGATTACAGGGATGAGCCACCACACCCAGCCAGCAATAAAATATTTTTTAATTAAGATGTGTACATTTAAGAATGGGCATGGTGGCTCACACCTGTAATCCCAGCACTTTGGGAGGCTGAGACAGGAGGATCACTTGAGGTCAGGAATTTGAGATCAGCCTGACCAACATGGTGAAACCCTGCCTCTACTAAAAAAAAAAATGTTTTTAAAAATTAGCTGAGTGTGGTGGCATGCTCCTCTGTAATCTCAGCTACTTGGGAGGCCCAGGCAGGAGAATCACTTGAACCTGGAAGGTGGAGGTTGCAGTGAGCTGAGATCGCATCACTGCACTCCAGCCTGGGTGACAGACTGAGACTCAGTCTCAAAAAAATTTAAAAAATAAAATAAGATGTGTACATGCTTTAGACATAATGCTATTTCACACACAGTAGACTACAGCAGTGTAAACATAACTTTTATATGCACTGGAAAACCAAAAACTTCACGTGACTTGCTTTATGGCAATATTTGCTTTATTGCAGTGGTCTGTAACCAAACCCACAATATCTCAAGGTATGCTTGTATATATATTTTTATAATCTCCTATACACAATATGGAAGGATAAGAAATTGAGGCAAAAAGAGGTTAAATATCTGTCTTAAAGTTGGGGAACTGGTAAATGATAGAGCTAGTATTTGAACTTGGCCATTATTCATTCATTTATTCACTGATTCATTTATTCATTAAACAAATAGTTATGGAGTGCCCACGAGGCATTATTTCCAGACTTCAACACTTTGTGGTATTATTCATTTGGCAAACTAAACTCTTCTGTTGCTTAGACAAAGTGAAGGCAGACAAAGGAGGAAAACCAGAAGGGATTACAGGCTCTGAATCAAAGAAAGGCAGAAAAAGGGAAGAGTGAGAGACGAGTTTCAGTTTCAGGTGAGATACCTGAAAGGGGAAAAATTCCTAGGGAATAGCTTTCCTCCTCCAGGGCTCCAGGTTGAATGAATTCCCTGAACTCAGGCACAAGCGTCAAGACTTGTTTTATTGGTATTTACAAAAATAGGTTTTAAAGGATCAGCAATTTGCAGATTCCAGTTGGATGTGTCACACACACACATCTCTCATTCATCACATCTAAGAGAGGGGAGAAGGAAAGACACGGCTTTGCGAGCCTAGATATTTTGAAAGGGGTGTTTTGGGATTTCAGTGATTTCTTTTTCCAGCAGCAACTGTATCTTGGACTGTGGTTTATCTCTCTTTCCCATCTTCCAGGCAGGTCAGTTAACCCTTTTGGGCTGTGTTCTATCAGGGTTAGTGCATAATAAAGATCCTCTGCATTTAGAATTACGTTTTTTACCTGTAAACCCTCTTCAGGAGGCTGCAAACTCTTCCAAGACAGAAGCTGCTGTACTGATTTTTCACCTGCTTCAATGCCTAGAGAGGAAAAAGGGAGAGAAGGGGAGAGTAAAAGGAGGAAGAAAGAAACAGGTGCAAGGGATATCTACTTGGTACTTTACAAGGTAGTGTTAATGAAATACACTTAAATCAAGAGTTCTGGGTTCAAGTTCCAGTCCTGACAGTGCCTATACATCCTTGGGTCATCACTCAGACTCTTAGAGCCTCAATTTCTTACTCTGAGAAATGGAAATAATAATGCCTACTTCACCAGATCATTAGGAGAATTAAATAAGGTAATGTATTGGGTAACATTTTGTAATTATGTGCTACTGTGTAAGTTAAAATTGTATGAAGGTTTAATTAAAGGAACTGTTCTTTAAGACTTCAAGGAGTTTCTGTCAGAAGTTGAAACTAGAGGATTTACCAGGATGTTTCTGGCTTTATAGGGGTCATGTCCTTTTTCAAGACACCTCAGTTGACCAGTAAACGCATTCCTTTCAAGGTTTAATATTAAAATACAAATTCTGATCTAATCTGGATCAGAAGAGAAAATACTCCAACCTACCATTGTCAACTGCAACACCGGTTGTGTTTAATGATGATGGAATTCTGTCACTTCCACCAACACTTTTTGAGCATTCGCTGGATGCAGGGCATTCTGGTGTATACTGATAAGAAACAACAACCAAAGATAATTAAGATTGACCTCATCCTCCAAGATGTTTACAGTCTACTTTGCTTCCCTAAGCCTCAGTTTTTCCATCTGCCAAAACAGAAGCTTGGAAGAGATGTCTCCAAGACACTTTTTACCATGACCTTTTGAATTTCATAACTCTCTAATTCCAGAATTCAAAGAGTGACTGTTTTACCTCCCACTGAACGATTCTTCTGATAAAAAAGCTCTCTGCTAGCTAAGCTAGCCAAGACACCATACCTGAAGATAATACCTAAACTTCTGTTTGTGACCCAGGAATCCCAAATTGGTGTCACACCAAAACAATGTCATTTATACAATTCATTATATAAGTCACTCATTAATACATTTGCTTAGTTGATTTTCATTAAAATCCTGCAGGGAGCATTATTACGCTTATTTTTCAAAAGAGATAACTGAGTCGTAAAAGGATTAAATTATTTGCCCAGGTCACACGGAAAGAAATTAACGTGGCCAGGGTATAAAACCAGATTTTCTGTTTTTAAATATAATTTTTTCTCTCCCCTCCACCCTGTAAGAGCTTTTATTACCAAGCGATTGAGAAGCACAGGCTCAGGGACACTGAATTTGACCAAAGAAGCTAATAGAACCATTCCAAAAACCTATGGTTCCCCCTAAAGCATTAGAAAGACTCAGAATGGGTTAAGTTCTCCCTGGCTCAGTCCCAGCAGACATTAAATTCACCTGTGCTTGCTCTGAAATAAATCAGTGTCCCTTTCTGCTGCTGCTGTTGTCTGGAAATAATGCAAATGCAATGGGCCTTTACTGACATTGTGTTTCCCTGGAAGGATACACATAATAAATTGTCCCTTAATACTGTTAAAGAGACATTTTCCTCTTACTCAGGAGCTTTTGGGGTTGGACTGGGCTACTCACCCCGCAAGGAGGAGGACATGTGTCTTGTCACTGGCCCAGTTATTCATGTGGCCTCTTATCGCTCTTTGGCTCACTGCATTGCAAGGTTCAAGGATGCACTTCCAGGCCTCCACATCAAGTCATAGGACTTGCTGGTAACCTAGATTGGTTTTCTCGGTTGTAATTTGAATTTATTTTATGTTATGCATTTGTATGTTTATTTATTCGGATGCTCAGAAGCTGAAGATAACTGGTGCTCCTGGTCCATGCCATTCATCAATTGGAAGAATGCCAAGCTGTTTCCGCAGAGGACAGAAGGCATTGGTCTCCCCTGCAGGAAGCCACTGCTGCTCCTTAATTGTTTGCTAGAGGAAGAATCAAGGGTAAAATTTAAAGTAAATGGCTGGCCGAGTTGCACTAATTCATCAAAGCATGTTTCAAGTCAGTAGTCAGAGCATGCATCAGCCCCCGGCGCCACCAGCTTCTACGAGAGTGGAAAAGCCAGCAGACCTCCGAGCAGATGAAATCATTAGGAGGCATTCAGCAGGGCTTGAAAAGCAAAGAGAGAGGAGGCGGGGATTTCTGTGTGTGCTCCCTTTGCCACATGGGAAACACCAGCTGCCTGTGACCTAGTTATCCAAGAAAGGAAACACGGAAGAGAACCCACAAAACTGTTTGCTACATGAGAACCCCATTCTCCAAAGACACGCTGGGTACTGAGAAAACAATCAGCATCTTCTAGTTTGACTCCATTTTTGTGTTTTTGGTTTTTTTTTTTTTTGCTTAGAGATTTTTGGTATCGATAAAGACAAGCCCAATTACAGTAGCTTAAGAAGATGGAATTTTTAGGGATAGCCCATGGATAGGAAGTAAAAATCCTGGTTCATGAAAGATGGGAAGTGGGAACTGGAATGTTTTTGGAAAATCTGTCAGCATCTCACCTCTTTCTCTTGCTCTCTCTCTCTCTCTCTCATTACATGGCCCTTTATCTGTGCAACATTTCATTTTCCTACTTCTCTATGAAGGTCTCTCTTCTTGCTTTTAAGCACGAAGCCACTCATTCATTCAGTAAATATTTATTTAATGCTACCAGGTGCTGGCACTGCTCAAGATGCCAGGGCTACAGCAATCAACAAAACAGACAAAATCCCTGCCCTTGTGAAATGTACACTGTGGTGAGGCAGGCAGAAACTGAACAAGATAAATAAGTAAAAGATACAGTGTGTGAGAGGGCAGTGAGTGCTTGGAAGAAAAGATCAAGGGAGGGGAAGTGAAATGCTGGCAAAGTAGTTGAAATCTTAAATAGAATGGTCATGGGAGACCCCACTGAGAAAGTCATTTCTGAGTGAAACCTGAAGGAAGTAAGTTAGCGCTGCAATTGTCTGGGGCAGAGCATGCTGAGGAGAGGGAATAGCAGGTGCAAAGGGCCTGGGGTGGTTCAAGGAGCCAGCTGAGAGGCCATTGAGGAAGGAGGTTAAGCAAGTGAGCGGGACTAGTTAGAGGTGAAGTCATAGACCTGGGGGCACAGATCACAAAGGGCTTTCTAAGTCATAGTGAGGACTTTGGCTTTTACTCTGAGTGAGATCAGAAGATCCCAAAAGGCCACCACAAGCTGATATCCACGTGGTCCACCTAATCCAGTAGTCAGTCCTTATTGCTAACTTGCACACAGTCAAGTTCCCTTAATCTCCAAACGAGGAGATCCAAGCAACAATACTTCATGTGCAGTCGGCTTCGAGAGTCATCCTGAGTTTTCAAGGCTGACACAAATATCAGTCTAACTACCCAGTCCACCTGTGTAAATATTTGGGGAATAGTGGATGGTTAAGGAAGAGACCTAGTCTGAGATAAAGTGTCCAGGCCCTGCACACATTTGGGTCTCACAGAATTAACTGGCAAATGCTAGTAAGAGTATCAGGACCCTAGGAAATAGAGATCCCTTTAGAAAACTCTAATTCCCAGAAAGATTTTCACATAAGACTGTCACACAAAGACAAAATTAGAATGTGTGTTCTCTCACCATCTCCTTATCCAGAGAGTCCTTAGATGTGGCAGAAGGACCCACAAGAGTTGTCAGAGGCAGTTGTGAGGGGTTGCCAGTCATGTTAGTATTAATAGATATCATGCGAAGTTAGACACGTTTTTGAATAAATTAGAATGAATTAAATATTAACCCAAAATGTCATTATGCTCACTCCCTACCCTGCCAATATGCTTTCCTGACGGAGAAAGAAAGGGTGGCACTGTGGCTGGAATACAGAGCCCACAGGGCTTCAGCGTGTCCTACACATAAACCTCCTCCCTTTTGTGACCCTTGGTGGAAAAAGTATGAGAGCCACGTATCTTAGAAATAACTGCCTTTCCTCCCTAGATGCCTGCCACAAAAACAGACATGTTGTAGAACTTTCTTCTCCCCAGTTCCAAGAACACTGAACTCATGGTAATGGCCAAACAATGATCTTTTTCTAAGGACAATGTCAGAACGCTTTACTGTGCCATTTTCATAATCAGATGCAAGAAAGTTACCATCTGTAGTTCAGCCATAGCACTTCACATGAAAGAGGAAATGACTAAGTATATATTTACATAGCTCTCATGAATATGCATTTTGTAAATGCACAAATATGTACAATTACTTGATAGACTGTTTTGGTTCCTATCTTTCGAATATTTAATACAACTGTAAATGTTTAATTCATATTTACTGAGTTGATTGAACAGTTTCTAAATTATCCCAAGCCTTACTGGAAACAAGATTGAATGTTTCCAGCATATTTGCACACTAGGATTTGGCCAGGAGAATCCACACTAACTGGTTAAATGATGATTTTCTTAGAAAGCATATTGAATAAACTGCTGGTGAAATCATCTTGCTGACCACAACATAGAGGGACAGAAGCAGATCTAAGTCCAACCATGACCTGCAGAGCCTTTCATGACTAGGCCCCCCTGATGCCTCTTTGCACCTCTGTCTGCACTGCCCCTCATCGCTAAGCCACAATCAACCCATGTTCCACCTTCAGTCCTCTGCACCAGCTGCTGCATGTGTGCAGAATGCTCTTCACATAGACATCAAGCCTTTGCTCTAATGTCACCTTTTCAATGAGGTCTATCTTAACCTCTGCATTTAAAATTGCAATCCCATCATCCCCCAGAACTTTTGATATCCCCTACACTCCTTTATACATTTTTGTCTATAGCAACCACCCCTCACCACTTTATAACATTTATGCTTTGTAGTCTGTCTGTGTCCACTCACTAGAATACAAATATCACAAAAGCAGGAATCCACTTTTTTTCATTGAAAAACTCCAAATCCTAGAAGGAAGCTGGCATTTAATATGTGCTCAATAGACATTAGAGGAAGGAAGGAAGGAAGGAAGGAAGGAAGGAGGGGAGGGACAGAGGAAAGGAGGGAGGAAGGAAGGAAGGAAGGAAGGAAGGAAGGAAGGAAGGAAGGAAGGAAGGAAGGAAGTCAAGAGACCTGGGCTCAAATCCAGCATGGGAATGAGTAGGGAGGAAGGAAGGGAAGTCAAGAGACCTGGGCTCAAATCCAGCTTGGGAATAAGGCAAGACCAGAGCAGAGGAGATTGTCCCTGAGCTCAGGTGATGCCCACCTGGCCAACTCTCCACAAAGCCGGGTCACACTGTTTAGAGGAGAGCTCTTGGCATTAGTAGTAGTGCTGGTGGGGAGGGCTTTGTCATCATATTGCGTGCATGTGGTGTGGGACTCTTCCTTAGTTCAGCTAAAGACAAGCTCCTTGTCACAAAGCCATGAAAGATTAGGCTCGGAGACAATTTGAAGGCTGAGAATAATGGGATTTATTGAGCAAAAGGAAAAATGGGGGCAGAACAGGGACTCAGCGGAGCCAGAGTCTTCCTAGTATGTGCTTCCTGCCTCACAATTGAATCCCAGCTACCACCCAGGAATAGGAAGGGCCAGGCTCTTCCCCACTGCAAATGGTGAGAACTTCTGTGGCTCCACCCCGGGGTGTACTCCTCTCAGTATACAGGCTGGTTGGAGTTTCTCTGTGGACCCTTTCCCATTTGGCTGACTCACATGCAAAATGGGAGTATTTGAATCTCCTTCTGAGAGTAATCTGAAAGTTAAATGAGGTAAAGCAAGTGAAAACATGCTCATGTATTAGGGCAACGGAGGAAGCAAAAAGGAAGTAGAAGGATTCTCCTGAGTAGGGGATAATTCTTTTAGGGAGATGCTTACCCCAGAATTATTAATATTCAAGCAAAAGCCAGGAGCAACTATAAAACACAGCTCATCATTGCAGACCCAAGACAAAGCACCTCAAAATGCATCTACTACAGTAGGCATATTTTGCAATAAAAATATTAGAGAAAGCTACATCTCCTTGGAGTAAAGTGCCACAGGTATCCAATAACAGAAAATAGAAAAAGACATCATTGCAAATATAGAAAAATAGTAGATGAAGATGCAAGATCCTAAAATGTGTATTTTGGGCAGTTTGTGACAGATCAAGTCACATTTATGACAGAGTGAGAATTAACCCAAAGCAAAATCAAGAGATCATTTAAATGTAAAATGGAATGATAGACACAATTGAATGGGACAAGGAGACAATGTGAAAATAACAGAGAGGCAGAGGACAAAAAATAAAAATTAAAAGAAGGGGACTCACTCCAGAACCGAAATAAGATACCCCGCTAATTCTCCTGTCTGCAGACATCATCAATATTCTGGTAAATAAAATTAATGATAATTACCAGAATGACACTATAGTTATCAATGAAGAGTGTTTGTAGTTTGTCATACGTGTGTGTGAATGTTCAAGGGGATGTTTAGTAAACTGTAAATAGTGCGGGTTCAGTTCTGCTCTGCTAATCCTATATGCCATAATTACAAGGTCTCAAATAAGTGCAAACCCTTCAATTATCAGGAAGAGATATCTGAGCCAAGTGGAACCAACTGACAGTAGCAATCGAAATTCTATTGCCCACAAGGGTGTGGGGGAAAGAAGTACTTTCAAAACTTTAATGGCATTATAAACTAGCTAAAAATGTTTATACTTCTAGAAAGTAATTTTGCATACTTGCATATGCAAATATTTCTGTAAAAATGTGCCTAAAATTTATTCCTCTACTCTTCTCCATCCACCTCTGTAATACGACTTCTGGGAGTGCAGTCTACAGAAGTAACACAAAGATCCTGGGGAAACAATGTTATTTTGCTCATAGGTGTTTATGACCACATAATGTTTTATGGTAAAAAATAAAAAACAACATACATAATTATTGTGGGTATAGTTTAGGATTTCATGATGCTTTCTTTTCATTTTTATTAAACTTGGTGTGTAGAGATATAATTTACATAGAGTTTTATACATTTTAAAAATGTAAATTTTTAAAAATGTGTACAGTCATGTAACCATTGTCATCAAGATATGTAACACTTGCCTGGAGTCCCAGCTACTGGGAAGAGTGAGGCAGGAGGAGCACGTGAGCCAGGGAGTTCCAGGCTGCAGTGCACTGTAATCATGCCTGTGAATAGCCACTGCATTACAGCCTGGACAACATAATGAGACTTTATCTCTAAATTATTTTTTAATTTAAGAAAAGATGTATAAAACTTGCATCATCTCGAAATTTCCTTCAAATAGTCAATACTCACTTCCTGCCCCAGGGAATCCGCTGGTATAGTTATTTCCCTATGGTTTTCCATTTTCTAGGTCATTATATAAATGAAATAATACAGTACACAAACTTTTGTGTATGCCTTTTTTCACTTAGCATGATGAACATGAGATTTATCTATGTTGTTATTTGGTAACATTCTACTGTATGGATGCAACAAAATTTATCTATTAATGATTCATTTTATTTTGATATAATTATTGATTGTCAGTGCATAATTATTAATTATCTAAATTATAGATTTGAAAGATAGTACTGAGAGGTCTTGTATACCCTTCACCAAGGTTCCTTCTATGGTTCCTCCTTATACAACTATCATACAACATCAAAATCAGGAATTGACAGAAGTACAGTGTGTGGGGGGAACAAGCATGCACATGCAGAAACTTGCATGTGTGTGCATGTGTAGTTCTATGTCATTGTATCACTTGTGTAGATTTCTGTAAGTGCTTCTGCAAGATACAGAAGTATTACCTCCCACAAAGATTATTATGCTACTCCTTTACAGTTACACATCCCCATGCTTATTTCCTTTTGCTTTCTCCCAACAATAATGTAATTATTTTAGACATCTCCTGCTTTGATATACTTTTTTAACCCCATTAGACAGTGTTATATTTTTTTCTTCAGTCATCAAACCTGATCTAGAAATCTCAAGAGAAGAAAGTCTACAGTATTTGCTGGTATTTTTACTCTTTCTATTGTTCTTCCTTCCTTTCTTCCTGATGACCCAAGACTTCTTCTTTTGTCATTTACTTTCTTTTTAGAGGAATTCTTTCTGAGAACCTCCCTTGCTAGCAACACATTCTCTTAGTTTTACTTCATCGGAGAATATCTTTATTACACCTTCATCCTAGAAGGATATTTTCTCTGGATATAGACTAATTTTGGAAAGACATAGTTCTTGTCTTTCAGCACTTAAAAATATGCCATTTTCTTTTGGCCTCCATGGTTTCTGATGAGAAGTGTGTTGTCATTTGTATAGCTTTTTCTCTGTAAATAAAATGTTGTTTCTAATTCACTGATTTCTAGAATTTTTGTCTTTAGTTTTTAAATGTTTTGCTATGGTGTGTCTTGGCTATCTGTTATATCTTGTACTTTGGATTTCTTTGGGCTTGTCGTATTTCAGATTTCTTGGGTTTATCATGTTTGAGGTTCACTCAGTATCTTGAATCTGTAGGTTTATGTGTTTTGTCAAATTTAAGAAATGCAGCAATTATTTCTTTAAAGACATTTCAGCTATGCCTTCTCTCTCTTCTTCTGGGACTTCTAAAATATTAATATTCAGTCTTTTGTATTAGTCCCAAAGCTCTCTGAGGCTCTGTTCAATTCTTTTCCAATTTCTTTTTCTGTTACTCAGATTTGAAAATTCTCCATTATTTTGTCTTCTGTTTCACTGATATTTTTATCAATGTCCTTCCATTTTGTTATTGAGTCCATCTAATGAGTTGTTTATTTCAGTTTATTGTATTTTTCAGCTCTAAAATGTTTATTGAGTTCTCCTTTATATCTTCTTTGCCAATACCTTCTACTTTTTTCTCTTTTTTTTCCAAACATGTTCATAATTTCTCACTGGAGCATTTTGGTAATGGCTGCTTTAAAATCATTGCCAGACAATTCTAGAATCTCTGTTGTCAAGGTAATGGTGTTCTTTGATTCTATTTTCTTATTCAAAATTTCCTGATTTCTTATATAATAAGTGATTTTTTAATGTAATCCTAGACATTTGGATTATGAAACTAGATTTTCTTTAAATTCTCTGTTTTAGAGGGCTTCCTTTGATATCAAGCCAGAGGGAAAAGAGTGGCACTATATTGACACTATCAAGCGAAGGTGGATGTCCAGATACTCCACTTAGCCTCTGTTGAGACTCAGAAAGAGGGAGGATTCCTCATGACTGCTGGGCAGGAGTGGGAATTCAGACCCCTGCCAGGCCTCTGCTGTTACCACTCTGGCTGGTAGTGGGGTGGGTGGTGTTAGGGAGGTGAGGGGTATGGGGAAGATGGAGTCCCCGCTGACCATCGAGGATGAAATTCTCAGGGTCCTACTTTACCTTTTCTGATGCCACCCAGGCAAGGGGGTTGGGCACCTCCTTATATCTTGGTGAGGGTGAAAGTCAAAGCTTCCTGCACAGCCCTGGCTGATAAGATAGAATGGGCTACTGTTTTTACAATGGTGTTTGGTAGTTGATGTCTAAAAGTTTTTTTTTTTTCTTGCTAGGCTGCCCTTTCCTGGTCCTCTGGCTGGAGTGAGCAATCTTGTCTTGGGACTCTTTTCATTTGCATTCATTGACACATCCAGGTTGCCAACTCCTCGAGAGGCCAGTCCTGGGATAGATGAGACCAAAAGAAAATGCAGGAATCCCATGGCCATGTCATACTCTGAGTCCTGAGGCCTCCAACAAGTTGCCTTCTTTTCTCCACCTTTCAATGTTTTCTCTTGCTTATATTATACATAACATCCAAAGTTTTTAGCTTTACTTATCCAAAAGAATGGCAAAAAATATCCATCCATTTCATTTCAAAAGAAGTTTATAAGACTATGTTGGAGCACAGAAAAACAAAGTCATAATATTAAGGGAAGAAAAATGATATAAAATGTTCTGCATACTACATGCAAAACCACATCTCTACTAAAAATACAAATAATTAGCTGGGCATGGTGGTGCACGTCTGTAATCCCAGCTACTCAGGAGGCTGAGAGATGAGAATTGCTTGAACCTGGGAGGTGGAGGTTGCAGTGAGCCAAGATAATGCCACTGCACTCCAGCCTGGGCGACAGAGACATGGTCTTAAAAAAAAAAAAAAATCTGCAAACTGTGGTTACTACTATGCATGTATTTTTTAAATCACAGATACGCAAGAAAAAACACTGAAAGAAAATATGCCAGATGTTAATATGCACTGAGTTAGTGAAGCAGAAAGAGGGATAAAGCAATTCTCTTCTATTTCACAGTGTTCTATATGATAGCAAGATTACATTAAACATATAAATTAGATTAACAAAAAGTATTCAGTCACTCAGACAAGAGAAGCTCTTAAAAATGAGACCTGCAAAGAGATCCATTTCAGGATGGCTATGCTGCTCATTCATAAAACTACATCATAAACTTCACAGTTTATGAAGTATATAAAGGACAGGCATCGGGGTTGCTTTGTTGAACAAATCTAGCAGATATTTGAATGAGAAGAGTAATATAGTCAGTAGAAAAAAAGTGCAAGAAATAAGTAGAGAAAGAAGAGATATTTTCTGCTGAAGCACGTACTGTCTGGCACAAGCCCACAATAAATTGAAATTGACACCAACAGTTGGCTCAAAAATAATCAACTACAAATATGCTCAACACATAAGCATTCTCTTGGACAGAACCACAAAGCATGGTCTGCATTGTTCCTAACAGCTCTTTAGAAGTCACTAGATGCAGTTTAAGCTACAATAACATAGTGAGGTACAAGTTAATTACATAGTTACCAGAAAGTCACACACTTTTTTTTCAGTAATAATGTAGTAAATAAATACATGCTCACTCCATGGGAAATGGTGGCAATTATCAAGAGCGCATATTCACACCATCATATGGCTTACTGATAACTGTGCAGTTAACCAATGGCAGTGTGCTAAAATGGATATTTGTGTTTCCCTGAGTTTTGCATGCTATGTGCGATGCATGTGAAAACCAAGCATAGAGAATTTCAAGTATGAACTTCAGCGTGTGAGTGTTGTTTGCGGTCCAATCTCCGTCCCCAAACATCCCCAGAATAAAGCTTCTGCTTTTTAACAATGTACATCTATTTTAACCAATTGTCTAGCGTGTAATTAATGCTCTATAAACTCTTTGTTAAATGCATTCACAGAAGGTAACAAAAGATTTTTGTGACATGAGTAAACCAAAAGGAACAAATAAACCTGAATTACTTTATGTTTGTGTTGGTCTTTCAGAAAAGAGCTGTGGCTTTGAATTCAGAAGTTCCTAATCTGAATACCAGGTCTACCAATTACTAATTAAGGAATATCAAATGAATTACTTGCAGTATTTGAATTTCAGATTTCTCCATTATGACAAGGATGTAAAGAGGTTTATTATGTGGCTCAAATGAGAAAATGCATGTAAAAACACTTGTAAACCAAACAAGTACTATACACACAGGAAACAATATTATTATGGGGCTACTATTTAAACAGTAGCAAATTCAGGCCTATCTTCAAAGAATTATACATTATCTAAGGACCTCTCATTGATAGTAAGAAAGAGGTGGTAAGAGAGTCAGCACAATTATTAGTCATAAGGGCAAGGGAATGGCCTAAGAGGAATCCGTAATGAGTGATCTGCAGTGTAAATAATCCACAAATTTTGGACACAAAGGCTCATATCTAGAACCAAATCTACGGGAGGAAGTTTCTAAAAATATAAACGTTGTGAGATTTTTGTGAAGTTACGTACCTCTATGACATATAAATGAGCTCAAATAATTTATTTTTCTCATTTCAGTTGACTCATTTGGCAAGAATAATGCACTCTCCAGTAATAAGGATAGAGGAAGGATAAACAACTGTGGAAATTTATTGCCTCCAAACCAAAACTGCATCTTTCCAAAGCTCTGCTTTGTACTGTCAGAAATAACTCTGGTTCTTAGGTTAATGGTGTTCACGAAAAACGCATCACATGTAGAACAGCTTTTGCAAGCTAGAAAAAAGTCAACGACTAGATTTTTCTTACTTATTACAATTCATCAATAGAATAAAGCCCTTCTATTCAATATGAATGCATTCAAAGTTGGTTGTTTAATTGAAAAATTTGTTGAAATGGGTTAACATCTATCTAGTTGAAAAATATGTAAATGTTTATGTCATCACAAATCTTTTATTTTAAGGCTCAGAACTTCTCTTTGATGATGGGTTTGGTCGTTGATGTTCAAATCATGTTTCTTGTGTAAGCCATAACTCCTGGTTTTTCACTGGAGGGGAGTGATAACTTAAAACACTTGGGAAGAAATCTGACTAAGACTCCGGTAGATCCCTATGATGTTTTCCTCAAACTTTTGCAGTTGTCTTCCTCACACCTAATTCAACATTAATTTTGTTAGTAAGTTGTCTTTATCAAGCCTGTGAGGAGCATTTATCTTATACTTCATCGACTCTCCTTTTGCACTCATATTTCATCAGTTTGTATAATAATTAAGTGATATAACTATAAGATATAGTACAGCTGAGACAAACAAATGTATGTACAAATAAAACCAAAATACAGAATAAGTCCTGGGTCCCTACTTTTCCTTTTCTGACGAACACAGGCATTCAGAAAAAGAAGAGAGCATTTCTTAAACCAAGGTAAACTGAATTGAATTTTTAAAGTTCTTTCCATTTCCACTACCCTCTGCAAAAATGTTTGCTATATGCTTATTGTCACCATCAAAGATGAAGTCACTCTCTTTCTCTCTCCCCTGAAAAATACAGAATTTTATTTTGTTTACCTGAAAGCTGTGTGATATGACTTTGAATTGAAAGTATTTATTGTCTATAATAAGATATATGTTACATTGGTAGCCAGTCTTTTTGTAAGTAAACTTCTCTTATTTTAAAACAGCTTCATATTTGCAGAAAAATCTCAACAACAGTTCAGAGTTCTCATATACACCACATCAGGTTTCCCTCATAGTTAACAGTTGCTGGCTTTTTGATGTAACCGTAAAGCATTTAATCTGGAACAAAATAATCTCCCATTTTATAGAAGTCATCAAAATGTACACTCTTTCTTCTGTAAAGTTATTATGCCATTTCTGTTCCTCACTGCCAATCCAAAACTACAGCTACCAAAGGCATGTACACTTTTATTGTGTTGACCACCCAGCAACCCTTCCTTCAAATGGCACACAAGCACCTAATTTCCAGTTTGGGGAACAACCCCGCCCCAACTCACAGTTTTTGGCATTCAGGTGGGGTGATTCCAGGGGTGGACATGGGGCTCAGGCCTGGCCAATCAGAGCACCCCTCACTCCAGCCACAGTAATCAACGAGTGGCTGGGGGAGATTGTTGCCACCTTGTGGGAGCAGCCTTGGATTTTCTCAGTTTACACCTATTGTCCTGAGAGGATCATTAATGGATTTTCCTTTCACCTTCAAAAGCCAAAAATGATACAGTCCCTCCAGTGAAGGTCCTGAGCTATTCTATGCGTGACTTTAGCTGCCTCCATAATTATATGAACCAATAAATACCATAGAAGAAGAAGGGGGAGAATATTGGCTTAAAGTCATTTGACAAACAAAGAGTGTCACTTGCCCTGTTCCTCATCACAAGTTCATGGTTGCAATCAGCAAATTTTTCTGTTTGGCGACTTGAAGTTCATACATGCATAACCTGCACTGGCAACGCTGGAACATTTCCTTAGAAGAAGCACATGCAAAGACCTGGAAGCAAGAGAGAGGAGAATATGTTTCCAAAACGAAACGGAGATCAAGAAGATCAAGTGCAGAGGGAGGTGAGGGTGGGAGGGAAGATATCAGGAGCGAGGGTAAGCAGGGGGCCATGTTGCGCAGGCTGCATAGAAGCTTGTGTGTTATTCTAAGGACAATAAGGAACCGGGAAAGGATTCAAGCCAGAAGGAGGGTCAAGACCACGTGCTCATTTTAGAACAGTCTCTCTGAATGCTTAGAGAGAATGAAAGGCAGATCTGAAGACAGGAAGCTGCCTCAGGAAGCAATGATCTTGAGTTGGGGCTATGATAGTGGCAAGGGTAAGAAATGTATGTATTAAAGATATAGCCAGGCAATTCTCACGGGTCGAGCTTGGAGTCTCATTAACAGAAATTCGTGTCTAACCCTGGTCTCCTTTCCCTTTGCAGACCAAACCATTAGGGCCCAGAATACAACCATGCACAAATAAATATCTGTTCAATTAATGAGTCTCAATAGTTTGATAGTTGAATACAATTAGAGATTCAAGCCACCTCCAAATTCTCTAGCAAAGAAATTTTGTCTTGGTTCCTAGGTTTTATGCATTCATGAGGGAAGCAATCATGCATTATCTACCTCAATATGGCAGCCTCAATTGCTTGAGCAAAAGCTGAAGTCAAACCTCTAAGATTTTCAAATACTTTGTTAAGGGTAACTATTCATATTCTTTTGCCCTTTAAACAGTAGAGAATCAGTGAAGTATTTTCTTGGTTCCGTTGATATTAGATAGAACTATTGACTTTCCTGCTCTTTTATGGCACCATAAAACATATTGTACTGAAATAAAGGTTTACTTTGCAACTGAGAATTCATAGGCAAGGCTTCCTGCTGACTGACTCCTCAGAACCCGGGACAAGGGTGTCACTGTTTTTGTTGATAGAGGTATTCTTAGAACCAATTAACTACCCTTTCCAGAGGAATCTTTGGATCATAATTAGCTTTGTGTGTGTGTGCACGCACACATGTTCTGGAGAAAAGAGAGAAAGTGTACCACATATAAATGAGTAATTAGGTTTCTGCTAAATTAAAATTTTTCCCAAGTCACGGTCTGCACTTAGAAGATCTGTTTCTATTCTGCTAACGTCTGCTCATAGCAATCACTGCCCATGAAACCATCATGTTTTCTTATTCCATAGAGGTCATAGAAGTTCTTTTCTTCTAATGGAGAAAGAAACCCTTGCCCATTTTCTCCTGTGCCTGCAAAGGTCAGAGAGATGACGAATAATGCTCCAAAAAGATGTTCAGCCGAAGGAACTTTAGCTCGAGGCTTTGACTTTTACCCCTTAGACTAAAAGGACACAATTTTGAGTTTCAGTGTCATGAGATCATGAAAGAGGAAGGGACCCCTGTGTTCAGCTAGGCAGAGAGGTGACATGAAAAAGAGATGTGCTCTAGAATTAGGCTTGAGTTCTGTCAGGGGCACCTCCTGGCTGTGAGGCCTTGAGAAAGATGCTCTGTCTCATTTGAGCCTCATTTTCCACATGTGTAAATTGGGAGTAGCAAATACTGAGGGTGACATCATCTTCACTGCATTGTAGTGAGGGTCACATGAGACAGTGGCAAGAAAAGGCACCTGTGAACTGTAAATAACTAGAGGAATGCATGTTGTTTTTTGCTATCTAGGCTGCCCCTTTTCCCAAAATGGAAACAGAGGTGCAGGACTTACCCAGAGCAGCAGCCTGGTGACCATCTAGAGTCCCAGCTCCCAATTCAGAGCACCTTCACCTCTGCACATGACCTTCCAGTTACTGATGCTCCTCCGGCAGGGCTATGTTTACCTAATGTGTCAAATTCAATCCTGAGGACAGCCACTCTGCCCAGTAGTACAGCAGTTAACATTTAGATGGGAAATCTCAGTGTGTTTGGACTTACCATATCTTAGTTTAAACCAAATCATTCAACCAAAGCATAAGAGTATTCCTTTTTCTGAGCCATCTCATTCTCAGAATTACAATTATTAATGTCACCCAAAGTGAACACCTAGCTCTAATTTATCTGAGGCCTTCCGTTTTTGAACACGGAAAGTTCCTCATGCCAGGAACTTCCTCGGTCCCAAGAAAACGGAGACAGTCATCCATCCCAAATGTCCTTATATCTCTGAATGTCTACAATATGCCAGGCACTGTTCTGAGCTCTTTATTTACTATGTTCTACTTATTCATTTTGAAATATAGATGAGGTAGGGTTATTTCCACTTTATGAGGTGAAGAAACTCAGTTCTGAGTGATCCAATAACTTGCCCAAGTCACACAGCCAATGTGTGTTGGAGCCAGGACCCAGGGCATTCTGAATCCAGAACTGTATCACGTAACGCTGACTCCCCGAATGCCCTGCACATTCTCAGGAATTGTGGGTGGGTGGTGTAAACTGCTTCATACCAGCTTATTTTATAATCTACCTGCCAGTTGTAATGGTTCTGCATTGATTGGATAGTGGTTCCAGCACTCAAACTTGGGAGAGTGATAGTGAAAAGACCACTAAGAAAATGCATATAAAGCCCTCAATTCAAGTTCCTACCACATTGTTTCTTGACTTTACATCTTGAAGCCTTTTTTTCCTTATCATATGAAATGAAAATAGTAAAACCTACATCCAAGTAATACCTTGAGACTCAAAGTGTTTAGAAAACATTTTGTAACCTAAGAAACCCAATATATTAGCAAAGTGGGGCTTAATTTATTTACATTAGGTTAATTATGTTATTGAGGATTTATATGGTGTCACTGTACAAGCTTAATGGCTCTGTTAGCCTCTAATTTTTTTGGTTTATTTCCCAAAATTTACTTTCACAACCAGTATCTTCCAGACACCGTATAGCAGACATCTTTGGCTGCCTGCACAGCAGGAATTCTGCCATTTCTCTTAATGAGATCCTGATTTCCAAGTGGGAACATCATCCTGTCCCCACCCTCATTCTCAAACATGAGTTTTAGCCAATCAGCACATGAACCAATCAGTGTCAGTGAGACATTTGTGAGAACTTCTTCGAAACACAAGTTCTCGTCATCTTCCATGGGCAAATTTATCTTCCCCACTGGATGTGAACAATAGTTAAAGCCACTAAAGCTATCAACAGTAGACTTAAGAGTTTTGAGTGAGGGAGAGAAGACAAATCCTCACTTCATGAAAGCAGAATTAAAACTAGGAAGAGAAATGGATTTTTTTTCATATCAATTTAGCCTTAATTCAAGTCACATACAAATTCCAGCTCTGCACTTTCAAGACTGAGTGAGCTTGGTGTGGCCATTAACTTCTCTGAGCTTTTGTTTTCTCATCTGTAAAATAGGGATCAATCACTTACTCCTTATAGTGCCGTGGTGAGTGTTGAACTGGATAACAATTGTCAAGTTGCCTACCACAAGGCCTGGCAAATAAGTGCTCAGTGAGTGAGGGCTTTCCCTCACTGTCCTGCCCCTAGCGGGGAAGACTGGGCAGTGACTATATAAAAAATGATTTGAAAATAAGATTCTTGTTTGGAGTTTAATAAGACTCCAAGAACTTTGCTCATGTTACTGTGTGTGATACAATAAAGGGAAAGGAGGCTAAATTATTTCTTACTGTCTCATTTTCATATCTGTTTACATAATTCAATTTGCATTTTTATTTGCATATTAATTCACTTTCCAAGATCAACCCTGGACCAAATCCTGATACAGTATTTTTTTGTGTATGTGTCTGTGTATGGGATATAAGATATGGCTTTGGGAAGAGGACAACCATGACCCTAATAAACAACTGGCTAGAAGACACAATTCCTCCAGTTACAGCCATCCTTAACTTCCTTGTTCCCAGTCTCTTTGACCATATACTAAAGCTGTGCTCACTCAGTCTAGGATTGTCCCATATTAACATAAATCTGAAAGAGAGAACAATATTTATTATTAGAGGAGTGTAGGTCTTCTCTGGCTGTTCAGCTGTATCTTGGAAACCCAAAGATGCAGCTGGCCACTCTTCAACAATAGCAGCAGATAAGGAAGTAACGTGTCTGCTCCATCTGAACACCATCCAAAAGGAAATCCTCTCCAAGCCTACAGGAAACTCCAAGACTACAGCTGGCAAGAGAACACAGGGAATAAGAAGCAGCTAGGTTTAAAGGCAGGAGCATAGAAATCCAGAATTTTCAGCCACCTCTGCTTCAACTATGTATTTCCCACTCTGGGAACCAGGGTTCCCACCTGTAAAATGGGCAGTCAGAAATAATGAAGAGTAAGAAACAATCTCAACATCAGGTCAGCTACTTCCAGCACAATCCTGGAGTGTGAGCACATCCTAGGGTATGTGAGCACATACCCTAGACCTATAAGATAATGGACGGAGTGAACCCTGCAGGAGTACAATAAGTACGCCAGTGCTCCTTCAAAAACTTCCTTCCATTTCACAGGATTCTTTTCTTCCCAGCAAAGTCCTTATCATCTCTGAGGCCAAGCTCAAATGTGGTCTCTTCTGTGATGTTTTTGCAACACTCATTGCCCAAGTAATCCCAGTTATTCAAACTCTTAACCCCACAATGCCCTGTCCACAGACTCTGAAAGACGCTGATGCATTGTTGTGTCCCATGTCTGTTTCCCCAGCAGGTTGTGAGTTCTCAATTGAATTCAGTTTCTTGTTGCAGAGTCTTTACAAAACCACAGAAGAATCAAAGTTGAACAACATGGAGTATCTGCACTGGAGCAGCCCACAGTTCAGGGATGGACACAGAACAAGAGAGATTCATTACAGACACGAAGCACAGAGATGTTGGGGTTTTCTCTGTTGGGAAGAATAAAAGGTCCAGAGAAGCTTCCCAAAGAGATGGCACCTCAAGTGTCAGGACCTCACCTTATTAATCTCCATGACCCAGCATCTACTACAGCATCTGTCACTACTGGGCTCTGAAAATATTGGCTAAATAAATGAATGAATAATATCAATACACAGGGTTTTTCCAATTTTCTGAATATTCTGGACTAAGGGATATCTCAGAACAGTACTTAGCACCTAGTGTGTGGTCAATAAATTCTTGTTAAACCGCTAAAAAAATGCTGGACAGCTGAACTGAAAATTACTCACAGCCCCATTCAACTGCATCAGCCATGAAAATCAACTCAGAATTTGCAAATCTATGCTGGCATTTAGCACTTAAGATGTAAATAGAGGGTGTCAGCCATGTAGCTAAGATCAGCTCTAATTCAGTGTTCATCTCTGAAATTCATTAATGATTAAATATTTTTTTCCTTTGCTCTCTTTGGGAGTTGAAACAAGTATCATGTATCCAAAGACCATGGTTCAGTTTGGCCCGACATTAATTCACTTGATGTTTCAACAAAAATTTATTGACCATCTACTAGGTGCTGAGTGCTAGAATCCATTGACTACCTACTAATGAAGTGCTAGATTTTAACACAGTGACATCTGTGGTAAAACAGTAAATTCTCTAACCTCATCTAGAGGGGTTGAAGGTTCTGCCTTTGCCTACCTTCTATAGTCAGAGACTACTGGTATTTCAATCCATAAGTATTAACTGAAAGTCACTCTAGTTCTCTGCACATGTGAAGCAGAGCATATTATTATTTTGTTCTTGTTGCTCTATCTAAATGTCATTCCCTCTTCTCCATCCCGTCACTTATTTTGTCCTTGGAATTCCTTCTGGATTTCCTCAAGATTATATAGAAGCTCCATGAAGGCAGGACACTGTCTGACTCATTGGCTCCTGAGTCCCTTGAACGTAGTGCTGAGCTTGGCATATAGCAAGGGCTCAATAAATGTTTATTGAATGAATATATGACATGATGAATGATTAGATGAAAACGTCTCCTTTTCCAGGAAGTTTTCCCTGTTACTAAAAAGGAGTTAAGGGCCTCTGCTGAGGGCTCCCCAAGTCTCTCCTCTGGGTCCAGCAGAGCACATTCTCCTTCTCCATTTTCTCCCGTCTCCACTGCTCAATGGAGAGTTCCTCTAAGGCACAGGCCATGAGTGTTTCATCTCTAATTTCCTGACTCTAGCAGAGGGATGTTCACAAAGGATGTGCTCAGACAATAAATATTGATTAAACTCAACAGACCTAAATGAAGGGAAACTCTAAACTCCTGGGTAACTCACTGCAGATTGGCCCTCGATCAGTTTCTAGGGACCCACTCTACCCCCTGAAAACTCCGGTGGTACTGAAGAGCTTCTTAAAGTTAAAAAGCATCAGTGGGGTGGAGGTAGGATTTTTCTTGATCATCAGAGGCCAAAAGTCCAGTCACAGCTGTGGGAATGAGGAAAAGAGTGAATATAGGACTATTCATATTTCTTACCATTAAAACTAAAAATCATATTCTGATACTGTACACAGAAGAATCAAGTGCATTCTCCAGCAGGCAATTGACACCGGCCTGCTTATTGGAACTGCGAAAGAATAAGCAACCACAAAGGCAAGAATACACAAGTACTGTTCTGCTTATCCCAGGGAAGTGATTCATAGGCTCTTCTTGCCATCTGGTTTCCTGGCAGGGATGGTAGAGGCAAATCTGAGGCGAGACCACTTGCTGCTTAGGATAGCAATGTGGTAAGAAGCATCACCAACCTGCCATCATCACCAATCAGACAACTTGGGGCTCTCCCCTCTTGATAGTGCTGCCCTCAGGCTGCTCTGTCCCGATGGTAATTTTGGTCATGGGGAAAAGGCACCAATTTTACCCTTATTTTCTCCCCCATAATGGTACCTGATGGCCCTCATAATTGTAAAAGCACACAATCACAGCAGCTATTAACTTGCTGACACATCCTTGAGTTACTCTTCTAAAATATATCCCTAAGTGGATTGCAGAAGTCTCTGGGTGACCATAGGATCAGACCATCCAATGCAAGACATCACCAGTCCATTGCTGTCACTGAAACCTGGCTTTGTTGGGATGGCATTGGTCTGCAGCAACCTTTCCAGCACTTGTTCCTCAGCCCACTGGAGCCAAGGATTTCTGGTGGGAACATCTGGTAAACCATAGGATCTTTCTGTTCTCCACATTACCCAGACATGCATGCATTAGGGAAGAAAGCATAAACGTTTATACTCTCAATCTGCTCCACCCCTCAAAAACGGTATAATGCCTAAAACGGGTCTGGTTTCTATCGGAGACAGTTGGGCCATCTCTCTGTATTCCACTTCCCTCATATATTAAAGTAAGAATGCACACTTCCTTTTAAAGTTAAAAAGAAGAAGGATCAGCTTCTTTTGAGTATGTAAAGTCTCAGTGGCATCAACCAATAAGTGGAGACTGTTAAACTCTCCAGCGGTGGAATAATGGGGACAACTTTGTGAGTTTACATGTTTGTGCATGCTTATCATGCGCTATAGAGTGTGCTAAGCACTTTACAAGTCTTATTGCTTCTAATTTTCACAACAAACCTAGGAGACAGGTATTATTATCATCTCCATTTTAGAGGTGAGGACACAGGCTCAGAGATAAAGTGATATGGCCCAAATCCCCATGGCTAGTTAAATAGTGGTGCCTGGGTTTGAATCCAAGTGGCCTAAATTCAAAGTCCAGGCTGTTAGCCAGTACTTTGGGTTGGGGTAAGAAGAAAATTGGATAATGTATGAATCAGAGATATTCTAGATTAAAGGAAGCTTGAGGAGCTCCTCTCCAATGTTTTGATGTTGCAGGTGGGGAAGTTTTTGAAATTGGAAGCTCCTTAAGGCTTAAATTGTTATGAGCCAACACTTGGCAAGAACGAGTTGCCCAAGTTCTTTGCAATTCTGATGGCTAGGCCCATATACTCTAGCAGAACATTTTATACATGATTGTTGCTCAAGTAATATTATTTGAAGAAAGAATGACAGTTTGACTCAAAATGAGAAGATCTCGACTCATACTTCACCATCAAAACTGATTCCTTTTCTGTGGCCATTTCTTCATCTGTAAAAAGGGCATAGTGGTTTCTGCTTAACTTTAAGACACCAAGATAAAAGGTTACATAAACCCACTGAGGCACATTCCTACAATGCACATTTATACATCCTTAGTGGCATTCTGATGGCTGATAAAAGAAAGACTTATTGAAAATGAAAACAAGAAAGAAAGAATAAATAAAAATGAATTTTCATATTGTTACCAGACTGAAAACTCCCTTAGAATAAGTATGGTGTTTGGATTGGTCACCACTGTATCTGTAATGCCAAGTAGTTATTACTGTTTGTATACATTTGGAGAATAAAGGAATGCATCACCAAGAATGTTTAATACAATGCAAAAGGAATTTTGAGAAAAAGGTAGGTGGGAAAACGTAGGATACAAATTTGCACATATGGTATAAACCCAGCTCCATAAAAAAGCAAGAAATGCATAGGAGAGAAAAAGAATTTAAGCCCAAAAGGAAATATACAAAACACAGAGTGGTTTGCCTCTGAATAATAGAATAATGAGGAAATCATTTTTCTGCCCCATTCAGTTTTTTCTGAATTCTTTAAATTTTCCACAATGATCAATTGTTAATGGATAATCAGGAAAAAATGAAAAATAAAACTACTCACAGAGTCCAGCTTAAAAACCCAAGTCCTAACATAAGGAGATCACTCAGAGTCTGAGCAGCTTGGGTGTGGGGATCTCAGCTGTGAGCTACCCAACTGCACACCATTAGAGCAGACGTTTAGCCCTGAGTCATACTCCAAAGCCGTATTATACACTTGAACTTGCCTTCTCCAACCCTACAGCTGCACAGCAGACTTGCTCAAAGTCCCATATGATTCTTTAGTGCAGATTATTCAAGAAACACAGGCTGGGAGAAATGGCATTGTCAGGAATATCGCTAAACAGACAAGACTTGCAGGTGCACAGCAGCAGAAACCCAGAGTCATGGTTATTCATCAAGTGAAGCCAGAATCTAAAGGGCTGAACAGACCTAGAAGCTCCTTGTGTGATCACTTTGTCTGTGTCTCCATAGCCAGCCTTCTCAATTTGTTGCAACTTATAAATAAGCATGTTTCTGAAATCTCCAACACTTCCTATGGGACCAAAGAAGATAAAGAGATGGGGCCGAGTGTGGATGAGTGGAGAATACAGATATGCTCTGGCCAGGCATTTAGTATGGCTTGCAGAGATTTTACTGAGTGATGAAAGGTTGCAGGCCCCATCAGTCCATCAGGGTATGCTCATTCTGAAGTGAAGATCTGGACCCTCCTGCTCCACGTGTCCCGCTCTGGTTTATGGCTCTGTCTCTGGTTGTCTATTAACATGAGTTAGTGCCAGTACTTTATAATCTAAACCTTTGCAACAAAAAACAGCCATTCTTTGAGCTCAGTGAGCCCAGCAAGAGCAACAATGTATGGAACGAGGAGCGTCATTTCTCTGGACGCTTACTTTCTGCCTCCTTTCCCTAATGTACAACTACTGTCTTCTAAGCACAATACTTCTTTTTAGCAAGGCTTTAAAATACAGTTCTGCCTCTCTCTATCTCTATTCTCACTACTCCTGTTCAAGGGCCTAGCCTCCCTCACCTCTGTCCTGCACTGCTGGCTTCTACCCTTGACCCCTCTCTTCCATTCTCCTCCGGTAGCCAGAGTGAGCTTACAGAAACAGAATTGAGATCATCACATCACTCCCCTGCTTAAAATAACTTAGAACTCTCCACATTGGCATGCAAAGGACTGTTGGACTTGAGCTTCCTTCCTGACACCCCCTTGAGGTACTTGTCTCCTTTTCTATGTTCCAGCCGTGCTGTTTGCAAACCTACCTAGCTTGTTCCTACCTTGGGACCCTTGCACTGACAACTCTGTCTACCAAAAAGGCTCCCCACCTGAGTGTAAATTAGTTCAACCATTGTGGAAGACAGTGTGGCAACTCCTCAAGGATCTAGAACCAGAAATACCATTTGACCCAGCAATCCCATTACTGGGTATATACCCAAACGATTATAAATCATTCTACTATAAAGACACATGAACACGTATGAAACTTGCAGCACTGTTCACTATAACAAAGACTTGGAACCAGCCCAAGTGCCCATCCATGATAGACTGGATAAAGAAAATGTGACACATATACATCATGGAATACTATGCAGCCATAAAAAAGGATGAGTTCATGTCCTTTGCAGGGACATGGATGAAGCTGGAAACCATCATTCTCAGCAAACTAACACAGGAACAGAAAATCAAACACCGCATGTTCTCACTCATAAGTGGGAGCTGAGCAATGAGAACACATGGACACAGGGAGGGGAACATCACACACCGGGGCCTGTTGAGGGGTGGGGGGTTAGGGAAGGGAGAGCATTAGGAGAAATACCTAATGTAGATGACAGGTTGATGGGTGCAGCAAACCACCATGTCACACGTATACCTATGTAACAAACCTACACACTCTGCACATGTATCCCAGAACTTAAAGTATAATAATTTTTTTTTTAAAAAAAAAGGCTCCCCACTCTCACTTACAATCTTCTTTTAGTTTGTTCTTGATAAGCTTTCAGCTCTTGGCCACAAATAGGCTCTCCGGGGTCCATCTAGTTCAATTCTCTGTTTAAGATTTATTCCTAAGAAGGAGGAAGGGAGTGGGGAAAGGGCTGAAAAACTATCTACTGGTTACTATGCTTAGTAACTGGGTGACAGGGTCAATCATACCCAAAACCTCAGCATCACACAATATACCAATGTAACAAACTTGCACATATACGCCCAAACCCAAAATAAAAATTTTAATTTTAATTTTAAAAAATATTTCTTAAGATATTTATTCCTAACTTTGAAGTATATTGTTCTTTACAGTCTGTTTCCCTCTATAAGAAAGCAAAGCCCATAAGAAACCAAGGATCTTGACAATTTAAAGCTGTATCCCCAGTACCTAGGACGTTGGCAATATCAATTCATGTGTTTTTAATGCATTCCTGAATGAATGAATAAAACAAATCCAAGCTTAAGTGGAACCCAAAATCACAGAAATGCTGTTCTTCAGTACGTTACTATGTGCAGTGCCGCCTTGACCGGTCTACCCTAAATCATCAAAGGATAAAGAAAACAAGTGATTCTGAATCCTAGTTTCACCATTTACTCCATGATTCTAGACAAGTCTCTTAAATTCTCTACACCTCAGTTTTCTCTTCTAAAATAGAAGATGTGAGAGAAATAAAAATAGCTGTACCTAGAGTTGTGATGTCTATTCAATGAGTGAGTGTATGTTGGGCACTTTGAACTGTATCTGGCACATGCATCGCCATGAGGATATTCTCCCCATGTTGACAGCATTGTGTAATAAAAAAGCTCTTAGCTCTGCCGCTGGAAATAGGCAGAAGGGGGCCCAGCAGGGAGCAAGTCTGAAAGCTGGGAGACCCTGTAAGGTGATTGATCCCCCCACAGCTGGCTGGTAGTGAGGCTGAGCCAGGGGAGAGGCAGTGCAAGTAGAGATGAGCTGATAAATTAACAGAGCAATGCAGAAGTAGAATTAATAGGATTTGTCTATTGTCGGAGCTGTTGGAGGGAGGAGTCGAGAGCAGGAAGCTGAAGATACAGACCTGGCGACCTGTGATAGGGATGAACAGCTGTCCACTCACGTCCACTCATAAGCCAACCCAGGAGATGCTCAGAGCACAAATCACATACAACCTGCAGCCTGCCTTGAGGACATGAGTGCAAAGAGGGAAACCAGCAGAGAAAAAAAAATAAGTGATGAGGGTCACCCTGAAGGTACGAACAGAGGACAATGTGGTCACAGAATGGGATATGATTTCTTCAAGTACAGGAGATTTGGAGAGGCATCACAGAAAAAGTGACAGCCCACAACTTTTTTATTGCACCCCTTACAGCATACCCAGAAGCATTGGTGAGGACACAAAAACTACAGATAAGAATCAGCTTCTAAAAAGACAATTCTCTTTTCCATTCCTGTGCTCTCCCCTGCAACTTCCCAGTCCCTCACCTCTAATTAATCCGCCCACCCCTTCACTAGCTTCTGATTTCAGGCAACGTCCAGTGCTGTTCCACCTTTCTCCCTGACCAGCCATCAAGAAGACCTTGTATGTTCCTCCTACACACCCCTGCCCCTGGACCCAGGAATTTTTCCATTTTTCCATATTTGGGCTATATTAAGTAATAAGCCCACATGCTTTCTGTTGAGAAAATACAAAAAGATGTTTCCCTCTGTCATAAAGAAAAAGAGGTAACCCAGGGAACTTTTTGTCCCTCTAGTTATCTTCCCACAGGCCCATCAAGCATCAGGCAGTTGGTGAAAAAGAAACACAGAGAACCCAAGAACACAATGGGAAGACCACCATGGGCCCTTAGGGGGTCAGTGAAGGCTTATGATGCAAAAAGAAGGTCCCAGGTACCTTAAAAACTCCACTTCCTTCTCTAGGATCCCCAAGAGAGCTTGACACCATCCCTCTATGCAGATGTTCGTAAATCAGGCATATGTAACTCTGCGGTTTCCTGCACATAATTGATCACAGTTGAGCTGCTCAGACACTAAATCCAAAGGACATCAGAGAACGATGAGTTCAGTAAAGAACACTGAGAAAGAAGTAGACCCTGAGCATAGATCTTGGCATACATGGGTGGGAAATGGCACACACCCATGGGTCATTACCCATTCAATTACACACACTTTAATTTGGAAAGAGAAAGTTCCTGCCTTGAGTAAATTACTGTCTGTTAGGGGAAGTGAAAATCCACTAGGGGTAACAAATAACAAATTCAAATGCCTTCTGGATCCAGCAGATACCACCAATACCTATCATGACCAAGGAGGTGGGTGGCCTGTGAAAAACCAGAGAGTCCAGGGCCACCTGAAACACCCTCAATTTCAGAAACATTTTACATTTCATGACTAGCAAATAAATACCCCTGGGGTAGTGAATTTTCAAAATCTCACACAGGTCTCCTTAGAGCAGAGTTTCTCATCTTCAGCAGTATTGATGTTTGGAGTCAGATAATTATTTTTGGGTTGGGAGGTGGGCACTGATATGTTCATTGTAGGATGTTTAGCAAGATCTCTGGACTCTGCACACTAGATACCGGTAGCACCCCCATAGTGGTGACAATTAACTGTGTCCCCAGACATTACCAAATGTATCCAGGGGAGCAAAATCACCTCCTATTCTCACCTCCTGAGAAAGAAGTGCAGGATATCACAATAGCAGAGGGCAATGGAAGATGACAGTCCCATGCTAGAAGCTGCTTTACAAACACAGTCAGCTGCTATCTCCACAACAGGCAGGTGAGGAAAGATTCATGAACCTCAATGAAATGAACAAATGCAAGCAAAGCCAAGTTGCCATTGAACGTGGCAGTTACTGTTTATTTATTTTATTATTTATTTTATTTTATTATTTATTTTATTTATTTATATTTTAATTTCTCTCTCTCTCTCTCTCTCTCTGTTTGTTTTTTTTTTTAAAGAGATTGGTTTTCACTGTGTTGCCCAGGCTGGTCTCAAATGTCTGGCTTCAAGCAATCCTCTCACCTTAGCCTCCCAAAGTGCACTCCACCCTGCCAGAGTTACTATTTAAATCCAGACATTCTGACTCTGAGGCTGCGTTTTAACCAGCCTGACATCAGGCCTCAACCAGGGGATCTTTCAAAGGACACGATGACAGAGCTGAGGCTCAAGAGACAGTCAGTCTTCACTTCTGTGTGTGGAGCATCTCTCCAGCGATTTCCCTGTCCACGGTGTAGAAGATGGGCTGGCGAGAGGCCACAGACATCCGGAGGCTGCTGCAGTTGTATTGATGATAAATGACAAAGGTCTGCACTTGAGCAGTAGGAGTAGGGATATAGAAGATATTAAAACTATTTAGGCTGGGTGCAATGACTCACGCCTGTAATCCCAGCTCTTTGAGAGGCCGAGGCAGGCAGATCATTTGAGGCCAGGAGTTCAAAACCAGCCTGGCCCATATGGTGAAACCCCATCTCTACTAAAAATACAAAAATTAGCTGGGTGTGGTGGCAGGCGCCTGTAATCCCAGCTACTCAAAAGACTGAGGTGCGAGAATCTCTGGAACCTGGGAGGTGGAGGTTGCAGTGAGCCAAGACCAAGATCACGCCGCCGTGCTCCAGCTTGGGCAACAGAGTGAGACTCTGTCTTTAAAAGAAAAAAAAAAATTAAAGACAAAATTGACAGGATTCATGATTGATTGAACTAGGGAGTTTTTAAAAATTCTAGAATATTCCACAATTAGTCATAATACTTAATATCGACTGGTTTCACAACCCAACTAACTATCACAGCAGCTTAACAATAAGTTTTATTTCTCACCCATGTTGGTCCAATTGCGTGTTTGGCCAGCAGCCTTCAAAGAAGTGACTCAGGGATTCAAAATCCCTGCATCTTGTGGCATCGGCCTACTCTAGGTCAGGGGTCACCAAATTACTGCCTGTGGACCAAATCCAGCACTGCTTGTGGGCCAAATCCAGCCACTGCCTGTTTTTGTAAACACATTTTTTATTGGGACACAGTCATGCTCATTTGTTTACATATTATCTATGGGTGTTTCACATTACAACAGCAGAGTTGAATAATTGCAACAGATGCAGAGACTGTATCATCCATAAGGTCTACAACATTTACTATCTGGCCGTTTGCTGGAACAGTTTGCTGACCCTTGCCCTCAGCTCTCCTTGGAGTCTCTCACTGGATTTCATGTTTCTATTGGCCAATGAGAAAAAAGAGAAAGTAAGAGGGCTCACACGAGAGGTTTATCACCAGCTGGACTTGATGCATGCCCTTCCTGTGGCCACACACTGTTCACTGGTCAAGACTCAGACTCACGGCCCCGCTCACTGCAGGAAAGCTGGGAAGCATGCAGGCAATGGTGGATAAGGCTGAGAACCCACAGTCTACGCCACATGTCTATCCATGGCTCTGGGGGAACTTCCTTTTGCTGATTATCATCCTTTGGTTTCCTTAGAATGGAAAACTCACATATTCTTGCAAAGTGCTATAAACAACCATATCTCACTGAGATGCATTAATGACCAACATAAACTACTGATCCCTGAGTTTAAACAAATGTATTATGTTAGTTGATAATCTTAGAATAAACATGACCTCAATTAATAAATTTTCTCAGAGCTATATACTCTCTCTTAGTTCAAGTAAGCGTATAAATGGAAATTCAGTTTAACTGGATAATACAGAGTGTCTACTTTGTGTTCAGCACTGTGCCAAGCAGAAAGAAAAATAAGGACCTACCGGATACCTGCCAGGACCTCATCCTATGTGTGAAATACACAAATATAGAAATAACAAAAGAAGTATTATGTCTAAGTTCAAAAATATGAAGTTTTATCTTCTCATCAGCTCAGAGAAAGAATATATCATAAGGACTGGGATAGTTGAGAGTCACTTCCTGGAGGGGGGAAAAGCCATTATAATTTATAACTGTGTTCAATAAAAATTAAAAACAGTGAAAGCTGATCAAATGTAAAAAACACTTTAAAACTTAGAAGTCATTCTCACTATGTGATCTTCTTTAATATTTATCAAAATTCTGTAATTTCCAGTGTCATCAGGACTAGCTCAGTTTCAGTGAATTCCAGCAAGGGATGTCAAGTCACCTGAGACCTGGAACACACAGCCTGCGAGGAGAGCAGCAGGCCTGAAACAAGGGTGGGTTTTTTCTTTTTCTTTTTTATTTTATCCCCTTGCCCCCTCTTTCTGATTTTTACTCCAGGGCTCTTTCTACTACCACATTGTCATTAAAAATAAAATAATGTCATTTGACAGACTTAAACTGAGATAACCACAAAAAGCTCCAGATCTGCTCCAAAGCAAACAGCAGCCAGGAAATCCTTTCCATGCACAGACAGTAACATTTCTCCTTAGCTTAAGGATGGTGCAGCCAAGGGTAAAGGAAATGAGGACACAGGTTGAACACTGTCCCTGAAGAGTGCTCCTTCCAGGAGCTCAGGTCAAAGGCAGCTTTGAGATTAAAACACAGCTATCCTGATAGAGGAAGGAAGTAGCACTGCGAGGCTGTCAATTTTATCAAGTTCAGTAAATGAACTAGACAAAGAACAATTGATCAAGAATATGCAGCCCTTTGTTGGCAGTTCTGAAGAATTCTGGCTCCTCTCTGGGGTCATGCTCCCAGGTCCCCGTGGCCCATGCCGTTTGTCATCTACACTCACAGGCCGCTGGGACGGTAAGCTCCTGAATGACAGAGGATATCTGGGTGTGCAGCACACGTATGTACACAGTATTCTGCCTACATATGCAGGAGGCCTCCATGTTGTGGTAGAGTAGACACCTGCTGTTATGGCCCACTTGAGCCAAGCATGTCCATAGGGTGAACTGAAGCGGTCACCATGACAAGTCTGGCAAGAGGACTTCCCTTTGATGAGGAAGTCACCATGGAAATGGAAGACAAAATGAAGTCATTCGCCTTGGCCCTTAGAAATAAAGTTCACAACCTTAGTATGACATATCTGTGCCCTGGTCCCCATTCATTGGGGCAATCTTTCTGTGTCAACTCCTGCTTTTCAGTGTCCCACCAATATGAGACGCTCAGTACATTACTCACCACATACCTGGGCTTGCTTATAATTCCACTTCCTGCTTCCTGGTGTGCCTCTCCCGCTTTCTCCACCTGGAAAACCCCTATCCATGTGCCATACTTAGCTATTAATGTCAGTTCATATGTGACAATTTCTCCAAGGTGTTTTTTTAGTGTCAGGAAGCCACTCTTTTTGCTTCGCAACTATAACTCTTTGTATGCATTATTAATATAGCACATGTTACATTCTATTGACATACTCTATGTTCTTCTCTGTTTCTCCAGCCAGTCTAGATAGTTGAATGGACAGGCACGATGTCTAATTCTTTTCTGTTTTCTCCAGGCACCTATCTGACATGTGGTAGACATGTAGAGTGTCTGACATGTAGTAGACATTCAACAAGTGTTTGCTGGAGATGGTAGATCACAAGGGAAAATCTGGTTGGAAGGAAACTGTGAGGAAGTGGAAGGAGGGAAGAACTGAAGTTTGAAGTATTCTGGCCCCACCACTCTGTGCCCTTGGAATCATGGACACATCAGCAAGTATCTATTTCTTCATTTAGAAAGTGGGAGTATTTTGTCTACCTTACATATTAATAACTAAAGTCAAGATTAGGCAATAAAAAGCTAGGAGGAAATACTTGATTAATTGTGTCAACAATGAATTAATAAGGACATGAAAGGAATTTGCAACATGTACTTTTAGCAACGCTGATTCATTGCTACAGAGTGATAAGTCAAGAAGAAAAAAACAAAAGATGGTATCAACTGGTAGGATAAGAGGAGGGTCTAACCTTTTGGCCAATTTGCTGAGCAATCAATTCGGATTTACATCCAAATGGTCATTTGGTCTCAGAATAATGAAGAACAGAGAAGTAAGAAGGTAGAAACTCACTGAATGAAATCATGACTACTCTAAATCTCCTCCAGATGCTGTTTAATCACATCATTTGTTGGTGTTTGCATTTGTTTGTTAATATTTGTATTCACTGAGAGGCCCACACAGCTCACTCTCAGAGTCTGGCAGCTCCAAGGAGATCACTTCCACTGTAGGTAGATTTGCTCTTATCAGCATCATGGCCTTAGAAGGGGAGAGTGTTCCATCTGCCTTAGTCAATAGTAGTAATAGTAGTAGCAATGGTGGTGACAGAAATAGGTAGCAATGGTTGTGTTATGGAAATTCACATTTACTGAAATCTCATCAATGACCATGTACTGGCCAATCATTTAACTACATCTCAGTTAATCTTCATAACTCACCTGCAAGTGCCTTACCATCTTTTATTCAACTAATATTTAATAACACCTTCTAGGCACTGGGGATATAGCACTGAACACACCAGACGAGACCTTCAGTCTCATGTCAATTATTGCTTGCTGGTGGGAGAAGAAAGACAACAGATAAAAAAAAAAAAGTAACCGCACTAGATAACTCATTTTCTTTTTTTTTCTTTTTTTTTTTTTATTATACTTTAAGTTCTAGGGTACATGCGCAAAATGTGCAGGTTTGTTACATATGTATACATGTGCCACATTGGTGTGCTGCACCCATTAACTTGTCATTTACATTAGGTATATCTCCTAATGCTATCCCTCCCACTCCCCCCACCCCACAACAGGCCCTGGTGTGTGATGTTCCCCTTCCTGTGTCCAAGTGTTCTTATTGTTCAATTCCTACCTATGAGTGAGAACATGATAATGCATTTTCTAACATGTGACAGAAAGTGACTGGAAGGTGAACTCTATTTTAGGTAGGAGAAAACTTATTAGTCTCATTTTACCAATGAGGCATTAGAGGCTCAGAGAAATTAAGTAACTTCTCCAAGATCACATAGCTACCCACAGACAGAGCAAGTCTGTCTAAATAGGAAGCAATAAAATAACATACACAACAGAATATAGTCAAGAATTAGATGTATTATGCTTTAAGCCTTTGTTTAGTAGCTTCTTAAGAATAGGGAGAAAAATCAGTGTTGGCTACATTGGCTAGAAATCTTCACGAAGGAAGAAAAGTTAAGCTCATCTTGGAGCATGGTTACGATTTAGACAGGTAGAAAGAAAGAAAAGAGTTGTGAGCAGGAAGAAATGAGTATTTATCGAGGACTTATTAAGTGGCAAGAACAAGACAAAAAGTTTTAGATACGGTGTTTTAGTAAATATTTAAAGTTTTTTTTTTGGTTTTGTTTTTTGTTTTTTTTTTTGAGGAGTCTTGCTCTGTCACCCAGGCTGGAGTGCAGTGGTGCAATCTCAGCTCACTGCAAGCTCCGCCTCCCGGGTTCACACCATTCTCCTGCCTCAGTCTCCCGAGTAGCTGGGACTACAGGCAGCCACCACCACGTCTGGCTAATTTTTTGTATTTTTCAGTAGAGACGGGGTTTCACTGTGTTAGCCAGGATGGTCTCAATCTCCTGACCTCGTGATCTGCCTGCCTCAGCCTCCCAAAGTGCTGGGATTACAGGTGTGAGCCACCGTGCCCAGCCAAATATTTAAAGTTTTTTAAATTCAGGCTGGTTACATGACCTTTCCAGGTGACACAAGACGCTGGGTGTTGGGCATGTAGGTAGGAATTGGCATGCTGTATGCAGGGAACACTAAAATGACTCAGGTACCTGAGGAAGAAATTTACATTGGGGACTATTGAGAAGTATAATTCAATGGGTTAGCAAACCAATGAGAGGCAACTGAAGACATTGAAGGAGAGGTGGTGGAAGCTGGAATTGGCATGGGAGACAACAGGAACTGTAGCAATTTTTTCAACAAGGAAGTAAAACTCAGATGTTGGAACTGAAACCATCTTTTAACATACCCTTTCATCTTGGAGTCATCACTCTCAAATCGGGCTCCCCAGAGAGGCTCCCTTCTTGTATGATATTAGAATTAGTTGTATCACTTATTTGCTAGACTGGGCTACAGAGTAAGAACACAGATTATGTCAACCCCTCCATCCTCTTGAAATTTGGCACCAGATCAGTCACACAGTGTTTGATTTCAACTGGCAAGGCCATGGCAATCAGGCAGACAGGTTACCTAGAATATAGTGAAAAAATGGCACCAAATTAGGGCATCACAGCACCAGATAAAACTAGGCGGAGATTCACCTGAGGTGGCCCGAGGCAGCAGAACCAGAGGGGCCTGACTCTGATCCTACAAAGGGGAACTCAGAATCATCACTGTGAAGGTGAGAAGAGCCATCAATTCTAAAGGATGAAGGAGGCTAAACTGATAGAAGAAAAATGAGCCAGGACATCAGAAAGAAAATTAAAAACAAAGTGGAATACAGTGTGAAGACTGATTTGGGGTGAAAGATTTGAAACTAAGACCATGAACAATGAGATTCCTTGATGGAGTTTCCCTTTGTATGATGCCTAGAACCAGCAACAGGGCAGGTGCAGTGATTTAAGGATGACTCACAGGGATGGATACCTGTTGAACACACATTAAACAGATGAAAGAAAGGTAGGAAGGAAAGGAGAGATGTGAGAAACATAGATAAGGACAGGGAACTGAGGAAAGGGAAAAAGGAAATAATCCATGATATTTTCAGAAATGATTTATAACAGGGATTGGTAAACTATGACCCTGAGCCAAATTCAGTATACTGTTTTTGTAAATAACGCTTTGTTAAATCACAGCCACACCCATTCATTTAAGTAATATCTATGCCTGCTTTCAAACCATAGTTTCAGGGTTGTTGCAAGAAAGATTATCTAGCTCACAAAACCCAAAATATTAACTATCTAGCCCTTAACAGAAAAGGTTTGCCACCCTAGTCTATAGTAAAGGAGTATTGCAATATGGCTGCTAAGTGGCTAAAGATAAAGCTGACATTCTATATTAGGGCCAGAATTTTGAATGCCTTGCTAAGGTGTTAGAACTTTTTCTGCAGGCAATAAGGATCCATGCAAATAGCCTAAAATTTTTCTCTACATAAGCATAATTCAAAACCAATCAAAGAACTCAACAGTGTCAATGAATGTGTCACATGAACAATAAGAACACTACCGGCATGTTTAATCAACCAAGCTCTGTTCTGGCTTCAATTCCCTAAGACTTAAGAACTGTATGCTGGTCACCGGTCTGCCAAATTAGAGAGTCACAGTGCCACTGTGGTCTTTAAATTTCTAATGTCCAAAATGGGGGAAATAATCCCACCTGTGGGCTTATTATGAACATAAAAGTTAGATAATAGAGAAAAAAATATATTAAATAAATATAATATTTTACAAAGGTCTGACATCATTCATTCACTTACTCAATGAAAAAAAGTGTATTTAGTGCCTATTGTGTGCAGGGGAATCCGGAGATGAGTGAGATTAAGGCCCATAGACTAGAAGGAAAGATGGGATGCAAACGGCAGTGCCAAGTTCACACATAAAGCAAAGTAGGGAGGAAACCACTCAGCTTGGGAAGAAGTAGGCTGTCAGGAAAAGGGTCCATAGGAAGGGTTCTCAGCAAGGAAGAAAAGATCATGATGCTGAGGAAGGAGATGAAGCTGCTTTCTATGTACAGCAAGTGCAAAGGCCTAATGTAGTTCAAAGTGAGTGGCACCTAGAAGCCAACTGTGGATGCAAACAGAAATGAAGCAAAAGATGGAGGGAGGAAATGAAAAGTTTTCTATGCTATGCTAAGGAACTTGGACTTTATCCGTTGGAAGTAGTGAGCCTTTGAAGGATTTGGCATCCAGGAAAGACATGGTCAGAACTGGGTCACAAATGTCTCCATTGATCAGACTGTTAGTTGAGATTCCAGCTTTTCCTCCCCTGCATGAATGAGGGGGGCACAGCATAAGACTGGTCATGACAGACCTTTCAATGACCTTTCCATTTCAGGCAAGTCAAGGTTACCATTCATAGTCATCGTCCTAGCAGCCATTGGGGAAAAGCAGCTGGACAAGAGAAAAGAATGACGGCACATGAAACACCCTTGAATAATCCCCCTAAATTGACCCCTGGCCCTGGGACATCTGCCTACAAAAGAAACCGTGCCTGCATCTGTGCCATGTTTCACATTTCCCAGGCCTGGATATTCTCCAAACGCAATCTGTACAGCCAATATTTATCAAGCAAGAGAGGAGACAATCAAGTTATTCAGGAGAGGATGGAAAGGGCAAGATAATTTCTTGATTTGAGTTTACACAGTTGGTCAGGGTTTGTGTTGTTCTGTCACCTCCAAAAACCTCATTGATATCTTCTCCACCTTAGAGGAAAAGAGGACTAGGTAGTGATTGATATAAAAAGAATTGCCATGGGAAGGATGCCCACGTGGGACAGTGCCAAAGCTCTCTCTCCTGATGGGACCCTCTGCTAATGGAACCACTTGACCAAGAAGGACAATTTTTCATTTTTGTTCCTAAAACTTCAGAGTGTCATGGAAGAGAGAACAGGACCCGGTTGCAGTTTGACATGCACAGAAGCCCAAAAAGGACTCACTGCTGCTGAGAGGTAGTGTCATCAAAAAGGAAAGTATGGGTCTCGTAGGCAGATAAATGTGGGTCTAAAACTGGGTCCCAAGCCATACCTCCTGTGTGACCTTAGGGCAAATGCTAAACTTTCCTAAGCCTCATTTTCTCATCTATAAAATGGGTAATATATTCTAATGAATAGGTAATATATCCCAAATGCTAAGCACAGTGTTTAATGTGTACTCAGTATACCCTATTATTAAAATTATGCATAGCTTAATGCTCAAGAGGAGTTCCCAGGCCATTTATTTAGTAAAGTATGACGTGCTTTAAAAACAAAAATAATAATCCTACAACATGAAAGTCATAAGAAATGCTAAAAGAAATGTTTGAAGAAATGGCATCCATAAAATAAAATAATTACTATTTAAGATTTTCTACAGATTCCTTAATTAGCATAGAGTAGATATTCAGGGAATTTTGTTGAATGTTTAGATAAATTATTGAGCTAATTAATTTAATACATGACATAGGCAGATTTTAAGTCTATAAACCTGCATAAGACAAAGCAGTATTAATATAAAGAAAGCTTACATAGACTGACAAAACTGAAAAAGTACAATTGCCAAAGGATTGAAAGAACAACTCAGAGAAGAGGAATTTGAAATTACCAGTAAGCCTTTGAACAAACCAATGTTCAAACAATACATAGTTGTATAAACACAAATGCAGACTAAAGCATTATTCACTATCGAGTTGTAAAAGATTTTTAAACTAATAGCATCCTATGATGGTTTGGGTGTCATGAGATGAAGCAATTTAGGCACAGTTAGTCAGAATGGACATTTACTAGCCTTTCTGGAAAGCCACTTTTCAGCACTATTACAAGTCTTGAATGATCTGTGTAGTTTGACTCAATAATTCTACCCCTAAAAGCCTTCAATATAGAAATAGGAGAGCCATAGATGAGGATTTATCTATAGAAATGTTTGTCACACTATTATTTATATAGTATCAAAAGAAGAATAAAAGGAGAAGAAGGAGGAGGAAAGAGGAGAGGAAGAAGGAAAAAGAAGAAGAAGAGGAAAGAAGACTAAATGTTTAGCAAGAGAAGAATACTTAATAACATGAGGCTTGCTCTTGATTTAATTTTAAATAAAAGTAGTGAATAAATCATATTAAATATCAGTATGATCATAATTTAGTGAATAAATATTAGATAGATGTAGATGGATACAAGGACAAATCCAAAAATAGATTAAAGACAGAACATAAATTCAACAAAATATTATGTAGTTATTTTGCATAGTTATTTGTGTAAATAAAAAAGGCTGCTTAAGAGAGAATAAAAATTGCATTGTTATCTAACTTCTAAATAGCAAAAAATGGGAACCCAGGACATTCAGATGCTTCTTAGCTTATAATAAGAGTATGTTCCAATAACTCTATCTTAAGTTAAAAAACATTTAATACACCTCACTTCCTGAAGACCACAGCTCAGCCTAGCCTACTTTAAACATGCTCAGAGCACTTATATTTGTCTACAGTTGAGGAAAATCTACCACAAAGCTTATTGTATAATAAAGTGTTGAATGTCTTATGTAATTTATTGAATGCTGAAAGTACACTTTCTACTGAATGAATATCACTTATACACCATCATGAAGTCCAAAAATCTAAGTCAAACCATTGTGAATTAGGATAGTGAAGTAATATCACCAAGCAGCTAAGAGAAAACCATGCTCAATCTGCAGTTGTATGCACAAAGAGGGGTAACTTGTGGGAACTAGAAGTTGACGCAATAGAATAAAAATATAGGGCAGCAATAGCAAGGGAATTTGGATGAAAAATAATCAGTTAAAATATTATGTATTTTTATTGTTCAAGAGCATAGAAAAGATAATACATTTAAACTTTGTTAATATGGTATGTGTGTTAAAATAGGTAGGTAACTACTAAAATGATAGTCACATAGCATATAATTGCCAAATAAGTAGAGGGGGAAAAAATGGAAAAAAACTAAATCAATCACAATGAAGGCAAGAAAGAAAAAAAAGAAAAGAAAAGAAACGTAAAAGACAGAAGAAGTGGAAAGCACGTAACCAAATTTTTCAAATAAATCCAAATATATCGGTGCCCAGTCTGCTCCAGCTGCCATAGCAGAATATCATAGACTAGGTGACTTAAACAACAGAAGTTTATTTCTCACAATTCTGGAGGCTGAAAATTTGATATCAGGGTTCCAGTATGACAGAGCTTTGGTAAAGGGACCCTTCCTGGTTTGCAGAGGGCCACCTTCTCACTGTGTGCTCACATGGCCTTCCCTCTGTGTGTGCACGGGGTGAGAGAGAGAGAGAGAGAGAAACAGCAAAATAAATGGTACTGAACAACAACATAGGATGGCAAACAAATCAGCGCCTGGATTTTATGACAGTTTGGTTTATTGTTCAGAAATATTCACCCTTTTGCCAGTTCTACCATGGGTGTGATAAGTGCCCCACCCACTGAGGTGACTTGTTTTAACCAACTGTATATGATATGATTTGGATGTTTGTCCCTGCCAAGTCTCATGTGGAAGTGTGATCTCCAATGTTGGAGGCAGAGCCTGGTGAGAGGTGTTTGGGTCATTCAGATGAATCCCTCAGGAATGGCTTGATGGCTTCATATTTTCACTCTGTGTTGCACGCAAGATCCAGTTGTTTAAAAAAGTGTGGCACCTTCCGCCTTTCTCTCTTGCTTCCATTCTTGCTGTATGATACCCTCGCTCCTCCTTTGCCTTCTGCCATGTGTGGAAGCTTCCTGAGTCCCTCACCAGAAGCATAGCTGGCCCTGTTTCATGTACAGCCAGCAGAACTGTGAGCCAAAATAAAACCTCTTTTCTTTATGCATTATCCCGTCTCAGGTATTCCTTTACAGGCAATACAAAAACAGACTAACACAGTATAAGAGCAGATATAATTGGAGCAAAGGCTTAAATGTGTTTTTATATATAAAATGGGGTTTGGCCTTTTATACTTCTGTCATAATGATGAGAAAAACATGTCCTAGTCTATGGTCTAAAAAGGGTGAGAGACACATGGAACAGACCTGAACTGAACCTATAATTTGGAAAAAAACAAACAGCAGAATCCCACCTAGATCAGCCAAATCCAGCCAATTCACAGATGTGAATCAGTGTGAATCAGAATGAGACACTGAGTTTTGTAGTAGTTCCTTACACGGCATATTTTGTGACAACAGCTAACTGATACAGAGCTATATTTATAAACCTGTATCAGCCAGCACCAGAGAGACCTATAAATATATGACTGACAGTAAGTCAGCAAGTGTATTGGGTAACAGCTAAGTGATATAAAGTAATATTTATAAACTTCAATCTTTATGTTGAAAGAATAACAACCAACAGTTATTGGATTAGAAAAATGACAAAGAATGTACACATGAAAAAGAGAAAAATGACAAAATCAGAAAGCAATTACATTATAAATCAACATCCGTATCCCTGCAAAGGACTTGATATATGCTTATAGATTCAAAAAGCTCAGCAAACCACAAGCTGGACAAACCCAAAGAAATCTATGGCAAGTTTCATTATAGACAAACTTCTGAAAATTAAGGACAAATAAGAAAATTGAAAACAATGGGAAAAAATGACTTTTTATAGAGAAAAAAATATGAATGACTGATTTCTCATCAGAAACCATGAAAGCCAGAAAGAAGTGACATAACACAGTTAAAGTGCTGAAAAAAAAATGTCAACTCAAAATTCTATAAGCAAAAAAAAATATTTCCCTGCAATGAGGGGGAAATCAAGACATTCTCAGATGAAAAATAAGAATTTTTTTGTCAACAGAACTACCCTAAAAAAATGACTAAAGGAATTTCTCCAAACAGCAAGGACATCTGGAAGAAAGAACAACAGAAAGAGGAAAATTACAGGTAAATATATTTTGCTTCCCCTTTTGAGTTTTCTAATTTATGTTTGATAGTCGAAGCAACATTTTTAATATTGTCTTACATGGTTCTGAATGTATGTAGAGAAAATACTTAAGACAATATATTATAAATGAAGATACAAAGGAAGGAATGTTTTTACACTTCACTTGAACTAGTAAAATTTCAATACCAGTAGACTATGATAAGCTATGTATATACAATTTAACATATATAGCAACTACTTTAAAAAGCTATACAAAAAGATACCATCAAAAATATTATAGGTAAGTCAACATGAAATTATAAACGATGTTTAAGTAACCCACAGGAAGAACAGAAAAAGAAAACAGATACATGAAAATCTGAGAGAAAAAAAAAAAACAGACAACAAAATGGGAAGCTTCATTCAACGTAAGGATACTAGAAGCTCTAGCCAGTGCAATAAGAGGAAAAAAACAAATAAAAAGGCCTATGTGTTGAAAGGAAGAAATTAAACTCTCTTTATTTGCAAATGACATGATTATCAGCACAGATAATCATGAGAAATATATAAAAAGATTTATAGAACGAATAAGTTAGTTCAGTAAGGTTGTAAGCTATAAGATAAACAAAGGAAAATAAATTGTATTTGAATGTATCAACAGTAAATATATGGACATTAAAATTAACAATACAATATAATTTATGTTCATTAAAAATATAAAATGCTTAGGCACAAATCTAACAAAACCCCCACAGTACTTGTAGGTGAAAACTATAAAATACTGATTAAAAATTATCTAAATAAATGGAATAACATAGCATATCCATGGACTGAAATACTCAACACAGTCAATTCTCTCCAAATTGATACACAGCTTTAATGCAATTCTTATAAAAATCTCTGCAAGATTTTCTTTATAAATATAGCTAAAACAATATTGGAAAAAAAATAGTGAAGTGGTATTCCAAGGCTTCCTGTATGGCCAGAGTACTCCAGACTGTGGTATTGGCAGAGGCATTGTATTAGTCCGTTTTCACACTGCTGTAAAGATACTACCTGAGACTGGGTAATTTATAAATAAAAGAGGATTAATTGACTCACAGTTCTGCATGGCTGGGGAAGCCTCAGGAAACTTACAATCATGGTAGAAAGCAGGGAGAAGCAAGCACCTTCTTCACAAGGCAGCAGGAGAGAGAGGGGGCAGGGAAAGGAAACACTCATAAAAATGGATCTTATTAAAATTAAGAATTTTGCTCTCTGAAAGACCCTGTTAAGGGGTTAAAAAGATAAGCTACAGTTGTAGGAAATATTTGCAATCCACCTATCCAAGCAACAACCAATATCTAGAATATATAAAGAACTCTCAAAACTCAATATTAAATGCAAATAATACAATTAGAAAATGGACAAAGTACATGAAAAGATGTTTCACCAAAGAGGGTATGTGTTTATGTGTGTGTATGTACTGTATATGGCAAATAAACACATAAAAATATTCAATATAATTTGGTGTCAAAGAAATCCAAATTAAAACCACATTGACATATCACTATACATCCATCAGAATAGCTAAAATTAAAAATACAACACTAAAGTCATTTATCACAAAGATACAAATTTATGTTCTACAAGAATTTGTACATACATGTTCATAGCAGCTTTATTCACAATAACCAAAAACATGTCCTTCAGCAGGTAAATGGTTAAATCAACTGTGGTACATCCACACCATGGAATACTACTCAGCAATAGAAAGGAATAAAATATTGACATACACAACAACTTGGATGAATTTCCAGATAATTATGCTGAGCAAAAACAGTGACTCCTAAAAGGCTATACATGGTATAATTCTCTTTACATAACATTCTTGAAATGATAAAATTATAGAAATGGAGAAAAAAATCAGTGGTTGTTAGGGGTTATGGAAAGGGTGGGGTTTAGGAGAAGGGAGTGTAGCTATAAAATGGCAACATAAGGGAAACTTCTGTGGTGAAAATGTTCTTACCTTGATTATATCAATATCAATATCCTCGTTGTGGTAATGTACTATAGTTTTGAAAGATGTTAGGATTAGTAGAAAGTGAGTAGAGAATACGTGGGATCTCTCTGTATTATTTCTCAACCCCATGTAAATCTACAATTATTTCAAAAGAAAAGATTAATTTAAAAAATCAATACTTGTACAAATATTTTAATGAGGTATCCTAATATTACACAAGATACCTCTTGCAGTTTTCCCAGAAAGAATGTTTAATGGATCTTTAAGAATCAGACTCAATTGATTCTTATGACTTTAAAATGGAAATTTTGGCCTACGAAAAAACTTATACATCCTCAAAAAATGTAATTGGTGTTTACATATGATGTACTAAAATTAAATTTTTTTTATTGTGGAAATGTTAAAGTTTGGGTCAGAATTTATAAACAAAAAGAGTCAGAAAGACAGAAAATATAAATCAATTTTTCCCAGTAAAAATGGGATAGAAAATATAATTCTAAAGAGATATATTTATAGTGGTATTATTAAATATAATGCACACAATAATTTTTAAAAGTGTAAGCCATTTATGGATAATATTGTAAAACTTAATGGAAAGACATTAACGGAAATCTAAATAAATGGTAAGCTATATAATATTCTAAGTAAGACAGTATCTTAAAGATGTTAATTTTCCCCAAATTGATCTATAAATTTAATGTTATTTACAAAAAATCCTAACAACATGTTTTCACATATCTTAACTGATTCTAAAATTTGTACAAAAGAACAAAATTTCAAGAATAGCCAAGATGCTCCTGAGGATGTAAATCAGTTATGGAACTTCCCCAGTAGGATATCAATAATTGTTACAGAGATTTAGGGATTAAGCCAGTGTGGAGCTGGTGCAGAAATTAACAAAAAGACAAATGAAAGAAAATAGAGTGCCTATGAACAAACATATACCCAAAATGGAAACTGTTATTTACAAAATAGTCATTGCAGATCACAGGAAAAATAACTTTTTAATAAATTGCACTGGAATAATGATTATTTATAAGTATTACATTGATATTTGATCCCAGCCAAAGATCTATTTCAAGTGGAATGATTTGAAGGTTAAGGAGCAAACTATAAAGCTATTAGAAGCAACGTAAGAGAATATATTTGTGGTTTTGGGGTGTAGAAGTATGTTTTTAAAAAAACACAAACCTTTAAAGAAAAAATAGACAAATTTCACTACATTGAAGTTAAGAATTTTCTTCATCAAAAGACACAATAAAGAAGCAAAAAGCCTCAAGCTGAGTGAAGACTTTTTTAAACATAATCAATAAAGGCCTCGTATCTAGCATCTATAAATATTTCCTACAAACCAAATGTTTTTAAAAAGACAACCAAATAGAATGGGAAAAAGTTATAAACAAGCATTGCACAGAAAAGGACACACAAATGGTCCAAAAACATATAATGCTTAGCCTCTTTGGTAACCAGGGAAATATATATTGAACCCACAAACAGACAGTTACCATTTCATGCATGACAGACTGGCAAAAATTTTAAAGGTGTACAACACCGAGTGTCAGTTAAATTGTGGATCAATGAGAACTATAACACATGGCTGGTGCGAAAGTACATTGGCACAGCCATTTGTGGAATGTTTTGGCACTGAGCAATAAACGTGAACACATACAGTGGATATACCACAAAATTATAATATCTGAGTTCTTGGGGCAAACAGGCAAGGTCTGGAGCTGCCATAGACTTTTCTACCCCAACACCCCCACAAACAGTGTCCTCCAGGTCCTTCAGGTGAACCCCTACAGACAAGCACAAGAACAGATGAACAACTTCTGGTGACCACTGCTTCACTCGTCAAAAGGAATGAATACAGCTATGCACATTAATATGGATAAAGTTCAAAACACAATGGCAGGAAAAAGAAGCAAGTCACAGAAAAACATGTGGTATGATTCTGTTCACATAGAGCTCAAACAGACAGAACTAAGCCTTATATCATTTAGGAAATTGTACATAGGTGACAAACTTATAAAGAAATAATAAAATAAAAATAGAGAGTTTTACATTTGCTTACAATCTGGTCAAATAAAAATAGGGGCCAGGCCGGGCACAGTGGCTTACGCCTGTAATCCCAGCACTTTGGGGGGCCAAGGCAGGTGGATCACGAGGTCAGGAAATCGAGACCATCCTGGCTAACACGGTGAAACCCCGTCTCCAGTAAAAATAAAAATTAAAAAAAAAAATAGCAAGGTGTGGTGGCGGGCACCTGTAGTCCCAACTACTCGGGAGGCTGAGGCAGAAAAATGGCATGAACCCAGGAGGCGGAGCTTGCAGTGAGCCTAGATCGCGCCACTGCACTCCAGCCTGGGCGACAGAGTGAGACTCCGTCTCAAAAAAATAAATATAAATAATTTTTTAAAAAATGGGGGCCAGGCGCGGTGGCTCACGCCTGTAATCTCAGCACTTTGGGAGGCCGAGGCAGGTGGATCACCTGAGGTCAGGAGTTCGAGACCAGCCTGGTCAACATAGTGAAACCCCGTCTCTAGTAAAAATACAAAAAATTAGCTGGGTGTGGTGGCAGGCACCTGTAATCCCAGCTACTCGGGAGGCTGAGGCAGGAGAATCGTTTGAACCCAGGAGGCGGAGGTTGCGGTGAGTCGAGATCACGCCATTTCACTACAGCCTAGGCAGCAAGAGCAAAACTCCATCTCAAAAAAAAAAGGTGGGGGGCAAAGGGTAGAGGAAAGTGGGGGAGGGGTGGCTGATTGGGAACAAGGAGAGGGAGAGAGTAGAATAGATAATTATGCACATTGGAGTCAATTATTTGAGAATTAATACCTTAATGTCTTCTTTACTGAGTTCTACATAAGCTCTAATCACCTTTGCCCTAGGCTCTGGGAATTTCAATTTATATGTTGATAATGATTCCTCAAAGCACAGTGTTCTAAAAGGAAAATGCTATTTTGGAGAAATAAGCCTCTTACCAAAATCCATTCTGCACCACGCCATCCAAACATCCTGCACCTTAAAAGGTGGTCTTAAAATGAAATAACGCTTAAGAGGTGAATCAGGTGAGGAAATGAACTTACAAGCAGATGGAGAAAGGGCAATTCTAATGTCTAATTCACCCCATATAAACCAGTGTATTTATCTGCCTCTTCCCATCGCTTTGCATTTCCATGATGTCTATCATCATACCACCAGGGCCGTTAGATGCAAGATATTAAATTGGAAGAAAGCTGTTAAATAAATGGGGCTTTAGAGAGCCTAATGAAATGTACTTTCCATACACAACAGGTCCTCAGAGGGAAGAATTGCCAGTTCACAGGATGATTTATGTGCACCCTGAAGTTAGGTCTATGCCAGAATTTTTAGTACTGGGTAAACTCATTTAATCCTACATTTATTAAGCATAGGTTAATAATTTCTGACAGTTTTACATGATGGCCATAGCACAGTGCATGGGAAATAGAAGAAATGGGTGCTACACTAAGTACTATAATTCAGCAACTGTGCTACTTTGGGCAAACCATTGAACTTAGCTCTTTCCAAGTATAATCATATAAAATGCCTACCTACAGACCCATGGGTCTGTGGAAGTGTCATATGGTTTATTATATGAAAAAAATGAACAGGTAGCATAAAAGCTCAGACCAATTTAAATGTGCAATCACATATACTTGAATCTGGAGCCACCAAACAAAATTCCAGGTTGGGGTCCTTTTTCCTATGGAAAACCAACCAATATCTAAGGAGCAAAGACTAAGAATTTTGTAATCTACCCTTTTCCAAAGCAAGGTCAGATTTGTACTTAGGCTGACCAAAATGTTTAATTCTGATGCCGTATCCTTATCTCACAAAATGGGAGAGGATAATGGAGGCAGGGTACAATGATGCAGATGCCAGTCTATATTTCTAGTGAGTCCAATTCTACAACTGTCTTAAGAATAAAACCCAATACACAATACAATAAAATCTACAATACAAGAGGGAAATCCATGCACAGAAACATGCACTGAAGCACAGCTTGTAATGCAAAAAGGGGATGGGGTGGATAAGTAAGCCAAATGCAAAGTAATAAATGAACTGTGAACACCTGTTATGTGCCAGCCACCACCTTGGGCACTTCATGTATATTTTCTCATATGGACTTCACACCTATCCTATGAGATATTTAAATTTCTATCCTCATTTTGCAGAGAAGGAAACTGAGGTTCTGAGATAGTAACTCTCAAGTAATTTGTCTAAGGATACATGCATAGTCTAAATCTGTCTGCTTCACTCCACTATGAATTCTTGTCATCATTCCTTAGAGTGTAGACATTCGGGAGGGCTTATAGGTGGGACCACAGGAAATTAGGTAATGTACTGGGTACCTTCTGTGTGCTCATCCACCTCCATTCTTGCCCCTTCTCCACCTATTCTCAGCCGAAGAGACTGACCAGTGTGGGTTACATCAGTGGTCTCTCCACATCTCCCTCACTGCCAGGTGGCCACAGATTGGAAGCAGGAAGACAGAAAGGTCAGGGTTTTTGGTTTAGAGCTGGCTGTGTCCCTCAACCCAAGGTCTGAGCTTCCATCTTGAGGAGGCTCTTCCTCCAGTGTCCTGAAACCACTCTGGCAGCACTTCACTCATTCAGGCAAGGGGGTAATACGGACCCACTGTCCTAGGTCAGAAAACTGCATTATATCTTGTGGCTTCTCTACATCCCAAACTCTCCTCAATTACAGAATCATCATGTGCCACTGTACTTTAAAACCCAAGTGTGAGCCAAAGGCAAAATGAACTGAGGCTCCTCGATGACCAGCAGAGTGAACTTCGCCGGGGGATGATTGTGGCCACTGATTATGTGGCTGAGGGTTTCTTGAGCTGGTGCAATTTCATTCCCAAGATCCCTACTCCAGAAGCTCAGTCAAAACACTGAAACTGCTGACCTAGTTCCCAGAAATAGAGGTGTCTTTCCTGCAGACCTCAGAATGATACAGATGCTATGGTTTGCTGGATTTAATCCCTTAATGTTTTACCCAGAGAATGGTAATAGTCTAATGAACATGGCAGGTATTTGGGGCTAAGAGCAGAATTATGGTGCAACAGCTTGCATGTAGCATGGGAGTCCAAGAGATGCAGAGTCAATTCCCTGACTCACCAGCTGACCTTGGGCAAGCCACTTAACGAATCCATTCCTCAGTTTCTCCAGCCATAAAATAGGGATAATCATAGTTCCCACCAGAGATACTCTTCATCAGGACCTTTGATGTCAGTTTCCACAGACAACGGGCTGGTATAATTATCCCAGGTGCAGTAATGAGAAAGGCAGAAAGCCAGACTGTTTTTTATAGGACTTCTCAGGTAGAGAGTTTCCGGCTTCTGTCCATGAGTCATATGGACAATGGGCCCAGCTTGCTCATAGAGTGGAGCTGCCAGGGAGAACAGTGGAGGGCTGGGGGATGTTTTTCCAGACTTCGTAGGTTTGAGGGGTGCCATGGTTGAATAAAGACAAACAGGACTTCAGAACCTGACAGGTGTGAATTCTTATCTCTTTCCTGTTGCTTATTTCGTCTATGATCTTGGAAAAGTTGCTTAAGCTTTCTGAGCCTGAGTTCTCTAATCTGCTGCTTGTTGTTGTTGTGGTTGTTGTTTTAAGATGGGGTCTCACTCTGTCCCTGCCCAGGTTGGAGTGCAGGGCTGAAATCTTGGCTCACTGCAACCACCACATCCCAGACTCAAGTGATCCTCCTACGTCAGTCTCCCGAGTAGTTGGAACCACAAGTGTGCGCTACCACGCCCTGCTAACTTTGTATTTTGGGTAGAAATGGGGTTTCGCCATACTGCCCAGGCTGATCTCAAACTCCTGAGCTCAAGCTGACCTCAAACTCCTGAGCTCAAGTGATCCATCTGCCTGAAGTTCTCAAAGTGCTGGGATTACAGGCTTGAGCCACCGTGCCCAGCCCACAACTTTTGAATGGATAGATGTGATCGTTTAATCAAAGTGTCCACCAGAATGCCTGGCACACTGTAGGTGCAAAAATGTCCATTCTTTCTCTTTTTAAAAATAGACCTTATTTTTTAGGGAAAGTTTATCTTCACAGGAAAATTGAGCAGAAAGTACAAAGAGCTCCTGTATATCCCCTACCCCCACACATTCACAGCCTCCCTCATTACCAACATTTCCCACTAGAATGGTGCATTTGGTACAATTGGGCCCATGTTGACACGTCATTTTCATAGTTTCCATCAGGGTTCATTCTTGGCATTGCACATTATATGGGTTTGAACAAACGTAAATGGCATGTATCCACCATTATAGTATCAAATAGAGTCGTTTTATTACCTCAAAAACTCTCTGTGCCCTATTTATCCATCCCTCTGCCCTAATTCCTGGAAACCGCTGATCTTTTTACTGTCTCTATATTTTGCCTTTCCCAGAATGTAATATAGTTGAAATTATATGTCATGTAGCCTTTTCAGACTGGTTTCTTTCACCTAGTAATATGCATTTAAGATTCTTCCACTTGAAGTCAGTGTGGCGATTCCTCAGGGATCTAGAACTAGAAATTCCATTCGACCCAGCCATCCCATTACTGGGTATATACCCAAAGGACTATAAATCATGCTGCTATAAAGACACATGCACACGTATGTTTATTGCGGCATTATTCACAATAGCAAAGACTTGGAACCAACCCAAATGTCCAACAATGATAGACTGGATTAAGAAAATGTGGCACATATACACCATGGAATACCATGCAGCCATAAAAAATGATGAGTTCACGTCCTTTGTAGGGACATGGATGAAATTGGAAATCATCATTCTCAGTAAACTATCGCAAGAACAAAAAACCAAACACCGCATATTCTCACTCATAGGTGGGAATTGAACATTGAGAACACATGGACACAGGAAGGGGAACATCACACTTCGGGGACTGTTGTGGGGTGGGGGGAGGGGGGAGGGATAGCATTGGGAGATATACCTAATGCTAGATGACGAGTTGGTGGGTGCAGCGCACCAGCATGGCACATGTATACATATGTAACTTACCTGCACGTTGCGCACATGTACCATAGAGCCTAAAGTATAATAATAATAATAATAATAAAAAGAAAAAAAAAAGATGTTGAATAATAGATCCAAGCCTGTCATTTTTTTCTTTTTAATAAAACAATGCTGCTTAGAAACAAAAAAAACAAAACAAAACAAAACAAAACAAAAGATTCTTCCACTTGTTTGCATAACATGATAGCTCATTTCTTTTTAGAGTGGAATAATATTCCACTGTCTGGATATACCACAGTTGACTTATCTGTTCACCAGTTGAAGAACGTCTTGGTTATTATCAAGGTTTGGCATTTTTAATAAAGCTGCTATACAGATATGTGTGCAAGTTTTTGTGTAGACATAAATTTTCGACTCATTAGGTAAATACTAAGGAGTGCAATGGCTAGATTGTGTGGTAAGAATCAGTTTAGTTTCGTAAGAAACTGCCAAATTGTCTTTTAAAGTGGCTGTACCATTTTGCATCCTCACCAGCAATGCATGAGAGTTTGTATTGCTCCACATCTCCATCAGCATTGGCTGTTGTTGATGCTTTGGATTTTGCCATTCTAAGAGAAGGTGAGTACCTTCTCTTTTTAGGCATCCCAAGGATTTGAAGATCAACCTGGAAAATCTCAGCTATGACTTGGTGTTAAGCAGTCACATAGAGAGCAGCAGTAATCCCGGATAGTAATAAGACCCTAACCACTACATTTTGCACAGTATTTCTTTCCATTGTTATATATGTATGTGTATATATATGTGTGTGTATATATATGTGTATATATATTTGTGCAGATATTATGTATATGTGTGTGTGTGTGTGTGTGTGTGTGTGTGTGTGTGTGTGTATACATATATATATTTTTTTTTTTGAGATGGAATCTCACTCTGTGGCCCAGGCTAGAGTGCAATGGTGCGATCTCGGCTCACTGCAAACTCTGCCTCCCCAGTTCAAGCGATTCTTCTGCCTCAGCCTCCCGAGTAGCTGGGACTACAGGTGCGTGCCACCAAGCCTGGCTAATTTTTGTATTTTTAGTAGAGATGGGGTTTCACCATATTGGCCAGGCTGGTCTTGAACTCCTGACCTCGTGATCCACCCCCCTCGGCCTCCCAAAGTGCTGGGATTACAGGTGTGAGCCACCATGCCCAGCCCATTGTTCAATACATTATTAGCTAGTATTTATCACACTTTCTACTCAGTTTGTTTCAATGGCATTATAAACCAACACAGAATCTCTGCCCTATAAAATAGACACATTTTGGCCATATCTAGAGCCAAGAAAGTGAACACGAGCTTAGAATAACACAGCCACCTACTTTCCATTTGTTTCATCAGCAAGTATTAATCCAGTACCTTCTGGATTCTCAAAAGGATTTGACGAAAAGAGCAAATATTTGCGCAGAGATGAGACTAGTGACCCTTAGAACAAGAATAAGATTGGGATCAGGAGAGGCTGGAAGCTTTTCCATTTGGAGAAAACCACACAAGCCAAGCTCCTGAGAAAAGCTTGTTTTGTGGGACAGGAAGATAAAGAAGAGGATGGCAAAGACACTAGCTTATCTAGTTATGATCCAGAATTGGATCAAAACTGACACAAACTAATTGGTGATATTAGGGTCCATATTGCTGAGCAAAGATAGTTGAAGAGATGAAACATCTGTACTATGATCAACACAATTTGCATAAGGACACCTGCGGACATCTTAAGGAACAGACTTTAATCTCATTCGTTATAGTGCATTGCTTTTATTAGCCTGTGACAGATGCATTTTAAAGCTTGTTTCAATAAAGTGGAAAATGGAGTTATGTCTATGCAGTTTAACCAAAATATAGGTCAATTTGGGTTGTCAAATAGCCAGTTATTTGGCATTCATTTTGGTTTTCTTTCTTCGTATGTTTTGCTTGTTTCATTTTGTATTTTCCAAAATGAGGATATTGGAGATTACAAACTGTTAGGTCCTTGTTATTCTGTGCATATATGATTTTGTCCTAAGATAAGATGAAATAATCATATCTCATTTTACTACCCAGTTATTTGGGGTGTCATCTTAACTAGCAATTAGGATTAGCATGTTACCCAAGCTCACAAAGACATAGCTGGGATGACAACATGTTCTTTGTTCAGAGTATTTGCCACACTGAGGACTCCTGGCAAAAATAAATAACTTATCATAAGAAAGGTAACTTATTTTGACTTTAAAATAATAGATGACTAAAACTCATTTTTCCTCAGACCATGAGGGCAATTTACCAAGCTTTATTAATGGGCATCTTTATATCCTTAGCAAGCTTAATTGCTAATTAATTAAAAGATGATTGGATAAACAATGGATTGTACTACAAAATGAAGATAGCAAAATTTACTGTCATGTTGTCTAATGAGCATTCTTTACCTATTGCCCTACCAATCTTTCAGCTCCTTAATTTCTGAAGTAAAGATCCCCAAGAGCCATTTCCTGAAAATTAGAGTTAAATCAGATCAACATTAAAGGACTTCTGGGTCAAACTAAGTTGAGGGCCAGCCACAGGCAATCATAATTTAATTAAAGCAAGAGAGACAAAAAAAAATCACACCAAGTGAAACAGGCTGGAAGAGTGACAAAAGCCTTTGTCTTAAAATCAGAATACCTATGCTCTAAACATTTACTACTGTGGAAACTAGTGAAAGATAATCTAATTTTTCTGAGCTTCATTTTTCTCATCTATAAAATGGATATGATCAGTTCAGCTGCAAGTAAAAGAAGCCCAAAAGTAACAGAGGACTAAGCAAGACAGGAGTTTATTTTTCTAACTTGCAAAAGATCCAAAGGTAGACAGTCAAGAACTCACAGCAGCTCTGCTCCACAGAAATTTCAGATCCTAGATTCCTTCTATCTTGTTTTTCCTCCATGCTATAGTCTAAAAAGACTTCTCAAATCCTAGCCTTCATGCCCACATTCAAACCAGCAGGAACAAATGCATAAAGAAAAAGGGGCAATGCATCTACACCAGATCTCTGTTAAGGAAAGTATCTGGAAGTTTCCACACAACACTTCATCTTACATCCCACTGGAGAAGCTAGTCATATGGCCACATCTAGCTGCAAGGGAGGTGGGAAAATGTAGTGTTATTCTGGACTGCCATGTGTCCAGCAGAAGGGATTTTATCACTAATAAGAAATGGTGAGTGGATGCCTGGCACGGTGGCTCATGCCTGTAATCCAGCATTTTGGGAAGCCAAGGAGGGCAGATCACGAGGTCAGGAGATCGAGACCATCCTGGCTAACACAGTGAAATCCCATCTCTACTAAAAAAAATACAAAAAAATTAGCCAGGCCTAGTGGCAGGTGCCTGTAGTCCCAGCTACTCGGGAGGCTGAGGCAGGAGAATGGCATGAACCTGGGAGGCAGAGCTTGCAGTGAGCAGAGATCGCGCCACTGCACTCCAGCCTCGGTGACAGAGCGAGACTCGGTCTCAAAGAAAAAGAAAAAAAAAAGAAGTGGGAAGTGGAAATCAGAAAACACCTAGCTGTCTCTAATCCAAGATATAGCTCAAAGCTTTGTTAGGAGAGTACACGGAGAGCATGGATATGAAATAGCTAGCAGAGTGTCTGGCTGATTAAAAAAAAAAAAAAAAAAAAAAAAAAAAAAAAAGCCAGAAGTGTTTAATAACTTCTGTCTGAATCAGATAGACAAAAAAATAGAATAAGGTTTTCCTGAGAACCTTGACCCATTAGAGAATAACAGGAGTAGGCTCTCTTAGTACCTGCATCTACAGCAGGATTAAATTCCCCAGGGCAGAGATGAGACAGGGAATGGCTTTTCTCTGAATCAAGTTTCTGTTCTAGTGTAAGGAGCCAAGACAAGCATCTCATTCCTCCATGTCTTTGATTATACAGTTTTCTCTCTCCAAATCTTCTTCTTGCCCATTTTTCACCTTGCCAAGACTCAGTTCAAATATTACTTCTTTCAAGAATCCTTCCTGACCCCCCAGGCTGGCTTAGATGCCCTTTTTGCTGAATTATCTTAAGAGTTGGTGCATACTCCTTTCACAGAAATTCTTGCTGTGTTGAAATTAGTCTGCTTACACGTCTCCATCACTGAAGTGTGAACTCCTTGAGGAAAAATATAAAGCCTTAGACACCATCATATTCCCCAAATATTTCAAAATATTAGATCTCAATCCGTTATTTCTATGCAGGGAACTAGAATGTTTGATGAACATTACAGGACATAGTTGACAAAATGATAATGTAACATTTTGTGCACGACTTGGGAATAGAATAGATATATGGTTCTCTTTGTTGACTCACTGAGTATCTATGAGCAGCATATGGCACATATTAATTGGGTCCTTGGTCAATGCTTGTTCAACACAATAATACAACTTGTTCAACACAATAATACAACTTGTTCAACACAATAATTGAAGGTTAATATTTATTGAGAAGCCAATAATCCAGAGTGGATAGTGACAAGTTTAGGAAAGATAAAGCACTCCGTATTTATGTGCTCTTGGTTAAAGAGAGAAGGATGAGGCTAGGTGCAGTGGCTCATGCCTAATGTGATCCTAACATTTTGGGAGGCCAAGACAGAAAGATTGCTTGAGTCCAGAAACTTGAGACCAGCCTGGGCAACACAGCGAGACTCTGTCTCCATGAATATATAATATTATATATATTAGCCAGGCATGGTGGTATGCACCTGTGGTCCCAACTACTCAGGAGGCTAAAGTGGGAGGATTGCTTGAGCCTGGGAGTTTGAGGCTGCAGTGAGCTATGATCACACCACTGCACTCCAGCCTTGGTGACAGAGTGAGACAAAACAACAAACAAACAAAACAAACAAACAAAAAAACAGAGAGAAAGAAGGAGGAAAAAAACAAAATCAAAAGATATGTGTTCTTTTTAACCTCCCAAAACATGAAGTGAGAATAATTCCCATGATACAACATTATTAGAAAAACAACAACAATTAGAAACTGAAAGACTGAGAGCTCTGTTCCACCACCAACAAGCGTGTCACCTTAAGTATTTGTTTTATTTCTCCTGGTCAATGTGCTGGGGTGATGGTGTGGGTTTTAGCTCTTAAATCGGATTCTTAGCCTTGGCAGCATTGACAGTTTGGACCAGATAATTCTTCATTGTGCAGGCTGTCTTGTGCACTATAGGATATTTAGCAGCATTCCTGGTCTCTGCCCACTAAATGCCAGTAGCACCCACCCATACACATAGACTGTGACAACCAAAACTGTCTCCAGACATTTCCAAATGTCCCCTAGGTGGGTAACAGAGCCCTGCCCCCTCCCAAACACACACAGTTGAAAACCACAGTGTAGACTTAAATAAAATTACTAAAGACCCCTCTATGGAAAATAATATACTTCCAAAATTAACATATACTTTCTTTCTCAGTCTCAGTTCTTTTCCCTAAAAAAATTAAAAAACTAAAAATAAATAAAAAATAAAAAATAGGCTGGTGCACTCTAGAAACTACTCTAAAACAACTACAGATCAATTATGCAAAAAAAGTCTGAAAGTTACAGTACATGAAGGGAGAAGGAACCCTTAGGTTTAACGTAGAATTAGCTCCGTTAAGGTAACTGCATAATGAATCTGACATAAACATCCATTTGACTGCATGTCGCTTTCATTAAAGCAAAGAAAGCAGAAAGGTGGAAGGATCCTTATACCTTATGCTGTATGCATCACAACACACCTGGTATACTAGATCCAGTTCTGGGAACCTCATTTCAAGAGTAATGGTGCAAAGGAGAGCAGCCAGAATGAGGAGAGGCCAACAGACCAGGTCCACTCTATTCCACAGTGATTCAAGAAACGTTACTGACTCCTATGTTGACTCCTATGTTCCAGGAGCTGTGGAGACGGAGTTGGATGCCACATTGACACTTCCCTCTAGAAACTTACATTCTAGCAGAGGGAGCCAGTGTGCAATAGAATAGCATGGCAATAGGCACAGGGCTATATTGAATAGTGGGACTGTTGCATAGCTAAGAGTTATGCAATCACCAAGTATAAAGAAGCAGCTTCTGAGTTGATAGTGCTGTTTTGTGCCTTTACAGAGGTGTGTTTTAGAAAAAATAACTCTAATGGCAGAATAAATAATGGAAATAAGAGAGTAAGACTAAAAGTAAAAGAAAGCCACTGGGAACCCTTGCAGTAGTTCCTGTGAAAAATGATAACATCACAAACTAAAGTAGTGGTGATGAAAATCGAGAAGAAAAGATGTTCTGAGAGCTAGTTTAGAAGGTAGAATCATGAGAACTCAGTGACTGGATAAGTATCATGGGGAATGTAGAGGAAAAGACATCCAAGATGACTCTAGCTTCAAATAAGAGAAAGGATTGAGGAACAAGGGAAGTTTGGCATTAAACAAACAAACAAAAAAAGACTACAGGGAGGCAAGGCTGTTGTTCCCATGTATCAAGGACATTATCATGTGAAAAAAAGTACTGGGTGTGTTCTGTATGGTCCCAAAGCTTTAAACTGGAACAAAGAGATAGAAGTTCAGAATGATTTTGCCTGAATGGCAGAAACAATTTTCTGAGACTCATTGTTATCCAAAAATTAACATTCTGCAGGAGGTAGAAGCTCATCAAGACAGCGCCTAGGGAGATAATGGACAGCTACCATGAAGCGCATCTAGAGATTTTCACTGCTCTCCTCTCAGCTTGCTTCTTCAAGTAATGTCCTGATTGTTACCCCATCCTGATTGTTCTTCAGGGAACCAAAGTCTCCTTCTGTCAATTACTTGATTCAGATGGAATCAAGGCTCTTCTCTCCTGCCCAAGGGTGGTCCTGTGGCTTCAGCCTGCACAGGAAAAAGTCTCAGAGAATGGCCCCAAGGTGAGCATGTGATCTAAACTATGGAAAGAGGCTCCTCATAGAATTTTTGCAGAAACAATTAGGGAAGGCTTGGTCTCTCTCTGTGTGGTGTAGCTAAGAGGGTAGAAAGTAAGAGTGAGAGAGAGAGAAAGACTCAAGGACATGATCAAGAGAGCCTTTAGATATAGCTGTCCCTCAGAGTAGTTACACTCCAAGATTTCATTATCACCTGTGATCTTTTGATCTATTTTTCTTTAGCCAGTCAGTTTGAGATAGGTCTATTGTTATCTGCTCCCCAACCCCCAAAGAATTCCTCTTGTGGCTACTTGTACAGGAAGAAAATTCAGGCATAAAATGAGAAGCAACTCCCAGACAACAGGTCACTATCAGCAAAGTTTTTAGACCAATGTATTTTGAAAACAACTGAAAATCTTTAGATTCAGAAGAAATCAAAAAAGATATCTCACTTACTGCAAGGGGTTAAAATAAACATACAAGTTAATAAAAAAGATGTCTTTCATTGTAATATTACTTAGAGAATTTACCAATAGCCTTCAACGTATCAAAAGCTGGCACATTTCTCTACTGGTTCTGCTCTTTTTTTTTTTTTTTTTTAAATTATAGTACTTTCTTTCAGAAATATACTAACAAAGAAAAAAGGACAATTAAAATTTCCAAATCTGGAACAACTGGATTGGAGAAAAATATACAAAATAAACCCCATGAGGTTTTAATTCTAAGTACTTTAGACCTTACAAGCACCATAAACATCCTGTTGTGGCTCTTCCTCACTTAGAATGCATGTTAATGCCTTTAGAACTTCCCCCTAAGACCAGTAGCATACTAAGTAGAACTGAAATGTGTTTTATTACACTACTGGATCATTTTTTTAATAGGGGATACAATCTCATCACAAGCTCTAGTAGTCATCCAGATTAAAATCTTAATTGTCAGGATTGGTAAAAGCGTAATGATATATACTTATCCTTTTTTTGGTAATGGCATAATTAAAGAAGAGCAAGAATGTTTTTCTGTAAGCAAGGCTTCTCATCCTCAGACTATGCAGATTTTCCCCCTTTCAAGTGGTGTATTTATGCAGTACCCATTCTTGAGAAACTATACAATATTTTAAAGATTCTCTTACATTTTAGGGAATACATGAAGTGGTTCACCCTCCTGCCTTCCAAAATATCTCTTTTCTTACGTCTCTTCAAATGTGTCCATGTAATCAATGTGAGGAGAATGAACTTTGGAAACAGAATATCTGTGCTCATGTGCAAAGGAATCTTCACTTCCTACTACTGTTGACTTTGAGTAAATCAGTTAAGGTATCTGAGACTCAGTCTTTCTCATCCATGACATGGAACTGCAAATACTACATATGTGGATCAATTTTTTTTTAAAAATGTAAATATTCTAAAACTGTAAGTTCTTTTATTATTTTTAGAATGAATGTTCACTGAGTGCTTGCTGTGGGTGATGCACTGAGGCAATGCATGTTACCTGTTCTTTGCTATTCTAATACAGAACCTCAGAATTGGAGTGGATCTTAAGTACTCCCAAGGACCAGGCACATCCCCTTGAGCTAAATAACCACCCTTTCCTGGTTTCCTCTTTAAAGCAGGTGTCAAGCTGCCATGGTGGTATGGATTTGAACATGTAGCCTGGAGAATTATGGCCAAGAGTGAAGCTCAACCTTAGAACCTTGGACAGAATGGTATTAGCAGGTACAGATGAGGGTCAGAAGTGGAAACAATCCAGGAATCAATGACGGAAATTAAATGAAGATGGATGAATGAACATGTATTCAATATAGACTATAAAGATGGGACCAGGAGCTGGAAATGGGTCAGTAACAGGAAATAAATGAAAAGACAAAGGAAGAATCCAAAAGTTTTATCAGAATAATCAAGCAAATTGTCAAGTCTGGTAAAAGTCACAGGTGCAAGTTACGTGAAAGAGAACTCTGTAGTCAGAGATAAGAGTAATTTGGAGAGTTGTAAATAATCACACATACAGTTTTGGTGCACGTGATAATGTGCCTGCTGAGGTTGCTTATCTAGCCGTACTCTCCATGTGTCCTTGCCTCGCTTCTTTTACTCATCAAGTCCTCCTGTGAGAAGGAACATGTTTGCTTATTCAGTTAGCTAATTTTTTAGAGCCCAACTTTTCCCATGACAGATCTGAAGATGCTAACAGAAAAAAAATACAAAATAAAATTGTTAAATATAAATTCTAAAACCTGGACTAGAGAAAAATATAAATTAGTATAGTTAGAGATCACAAAAGATAGATAAAAGAATTAATAGATTTGGGAGAGAAAGAGACTGCAAACAACACAATCATAAGGTTTTTACCACTAGCTGCAGTTGAGCTGAGATTTGTGTTCTGAGCTCCCTGTGGGCCAGAAATTAATAGAAAATACAGACAGAAGGTATATCTTTTATTATCCATAGGGCAAAAAGAGATAGGTGTATTTATGCAGTACCCATTCTTGAGAAACTACCTTGAACATACCTCTAAATAAAAATTATCATGAGAAACTTCCAATAAAAGGTTTTATGTGATGGAAGAACAATGTTCTACAGCATCTCCAGAACAAAGGAAAAGCAGATATTTCCTTCAAGGAAAAGATTGTTTCCATTGAGGACTCACTATTGGAAATACAGATGTCAATGTGAAGAAAAGAGTGGAGCAACAGCCTCTAATCCCACAAGACTCTTTTCTCCCAGTGTGTGGAGCTCCTCCCCACCCCTTCTTAAAGTTCTCCATGGTTCTGACCCCTGTCTCTCATCAATCCTAACTTTATGATCCAGGTTCAGCCTACACATCCATTTTTTTTATCAACTTGAATGTGAAATTATCCAAGGATTAGCATTGTTTTAGGCTTCAATTAAAACTTTTGAGAATACTGGAAATGCTCAAAGAGTGTCAACTCTCACTCATATAACCACTTAATTCTGTTCTCAAGTCTTAGTCCACACTTGTGCTCTGAGACATTCAACACTCTATACTTAGTACCTAACAAATAAAATGACAATTACTAATTAATAACTCTTATAAAGTGCTTATGATGTTTCAGTCATGTGTGTTATCTTATTGAATTCTCTCCACAACTCTCAAAAGGGATATCATTACCATTTCTATGTCACAGATATGGAAATTGGGCAAAGAAATCAAGTAACTTGTCCAAACTTACACAGATAGTGGTAGAATTTGGATAACAGAGCCCAAGAGAATGAATAAGCAAATAAATACAACATGAGGAATGACACTAAGTGAAAGACATGTTCATCAATGTGAAGAAGTGGAGTATTCATTGAGTGCCAGAAATTATGCTCTGTTCCTTAAACACAGCATTTTTATTTGTCTTTCCTAACTCTGAGAGAGTCATTTTCAACCTCAGTATAGAGTTCCCATTCTAGACAGTTGCCCTAAAAAACCCAGAGATCTGAACTGAGGCCCCATGAATCTGGATCAGAGAGTAAAGTCTTCAAGTCTTGATTAAGCTTTGCTATTTAGATTGTTAAATCTTTGGATGTTGAGGGCCCTCACGTGAGTAAGAACAAATTCACAGAGTCATTACCACTTTCTGTAGGTACCCACCCCAAGAGGGATCCATGAGATACAATTTCAGTGATTGCATGAACTTCAGTAACAATTACATAAGAGTTTGAATTGTTCTAATTTTAACTACTGTTGTTTTTTCCTCCTTCTGACAGCATTATTTGTACCCAGTGCATAGATGGCAATGTGAGTAGTCAGGATTGACCACAACACCAATCAAAGAATTAGAACAATTTAATAAATATGAATTGAGTGAGATCTTTCATATGCCAGGCACTGAGCTTGGCGTAGGAAATACAGAGCTGAGAAGATTGGCATGGGCCCAGCCCTCAGGGAGCTTATAGTGTGACCATGAAGACAAACACTAACAAGCAATTCTTCAAAGCACTGCTGTTGATAAAGCGTTAGGAGTAAAGGGGGAATGGGTGCAAATGGGAGAAAATTTGCTGAAATGAAGCTTATGGCCACAGTTGCAGCAGCAGGAGATGGCACCTGGTTGAAGACCACATCCCTGAGCAACAGGGTAAATGCAATCAAGTTCCAACCTAGCCATTATACTCAAGAAGGATGTTTATCCCCATTTAACAGATGAGAAAATGGAGACTCAAGTTAAGTAGCTGTCAAAAGTCACATAACTAATAGGAATGGAGCTAGAACACAAACCAGGGAGTCTGGCTCCAGAGGCCATGAGAATCAGTTCCTTGGGAAGAGGTAAATGGTCAATTCCCAAGGACCTATGCAGTCCAGCAGAAAGGGGCTAACAGAAGTACCCCCTTCACCAATTTGGGGGCCAGTACCTTTTGCTGTGGCTATTTGTCCTGGACCCCACAGCCAGCCCCTCAAAAACAGTGCAACAAGGAGCTTAATTCTAAACCCACTAGTTCCTGAAACCAGGACTGTCAAACAGTGGCCTCTCTAGATCCAGAAAGAACTAGAATCATCTACATCTCACTGGAAGCTCCAGAGGAACAGCTGGGGTGAGAGAAGCTGAGAAAGTCTGACAGCAGCTCCAGGCAGTCCTGACACAAAGGACATTTCTAAACTGGAGCTAATGTGAATCTGGCATTGGTCAGCTGTCCCAGAAATCAAATTTGGGACAAAAACATCTAGCCTGTATTAACCTTTTACATTTCCAAATTGCAGCCTTAATCTCTTTCCATCAGCTTACTTATAATTGCATCAGAGACCCCACAAACCTATCATTATGACTCTCGGAGGCCCTGAGGCAAATCATTTGTGTGCTCTCTGATTGAGTGCCCTGTTAGTTAAGTGGGGAAAAGGGGGAAAAAAAAAAATCTTCCTCACCACAGTGCTGTAAGAATTCACAAGATTCCTGCACACTGCGCTTGGAAGATACATCATCCCCGTCAGAGAAAACCTGTCCCTTGAGTGTCAGGATGCAAAGGGTGTATGCAGGAGAGGGAGAAACCAAAGTTTGGCATTGAATTTTGCTTGTATATGTTCCTCATTCATTTATTTGTTCAAAAATAATTTTTGAGCACTTACTGTTTGACAAGCATTGTGCTGGAGACTAAGGATTCAATGGTGAACAAAGAACAGCTCCTGCCCACAAGCTCTAAAGATCCACTGTCTTTAGAGCAGTGGATCTCCATCTGGCTGCACATCCATCTGGCTGCACATCTCAGTAGCCTAGAACACTTCTAAAAAGACCCATTCCCAGTGCCCCCAACCCAGACTAATTAAATCAAAATCTGTGAAGGAAGGGCTCCAATGTTTATTTAATTTCCCTAAATGGTTCTGGTATCTAGAGAGGGTTGAGAACCACTGGTCAGGAAAAAAGGAATTACCTCCTTCTCTCTGCCCTTGGTACAGCCTTCATTCTTTGTTAGAATATTTCACTATAATCATATCGGACCCTTGGTACCTGCAGGAAGACCCTTGCCATTTTGTCTGTATGAGAGTTATGTGTCATTTGCAGCTTCTCTGAGGCATGAATTGGAGCTCTTGAATTGGAAGACTGGGTGTAGAGGTAAAGTCATCAGCTGGTGATGAAGCCTAGGTCACTTTTTGACATTCATGGCTCCATGTCCTTTGAAAGAAGGTTTAACATCAATCGGTGCTTTCTCTGTGTATAGCCAAGAACTGATACTTAATAAGTAATCAAGTAATTAATGAGGGTGGTAGTAGGCACCTTTGTTTGTGTTTACCTGGATCTCTTCTTCCAAAGATCCTTCTCTACCATTTGGTGAACCACTCCTCCATCCTCTCTCTAAATCCATGTTGTCTGGGTGGAGCTGCATCAAAGCTCTTGGCAGCAAAAGGTGGCACCTGCCTAAGATCAGGCCAATATGTGAAACTGTATTCTCCTTGCCTAGGACACAGGCCAGGACAATCAATGCCCATCATTGGCCTTTTGCTGGGACAATCAGCCATCATTCTTGCCCATGTTTATTAAGCTAGCATATGGCAAATTAGAGGTGCCGGTGGTCTTCTTAGCCCCCACTGAGGAGAGACTGGCTGGAAACAAGATCAACTCAGAATCCTGCTGATCTGGTTTGAATACCTGGATCCAGTTGAGACTGAAGATCTACCCCTGACCTTTTTATTATGTGGGCTAATCATCCTCCATTTTTTTGTTTTGTTTTGTTTTTGTTTTAAGACGGAGTCTTGCTCTGTCACCCAGGCTGGAGTGCAGTGATGTGATCTAGGCTCACTGTAAGCTCTGCCTCCCAGATTCACGCCACTCTCCTGCCTCAGCCTCCCGCGTAGCTGGGACTGCAGGTGCCTGCCACCATGCCCGGCTATTTTTTTTTTTTTAGTAGAGACGGGGTTTCACCGTGTTAGCCAGGATGGTCTCGATCTCCTGACCTCGTGATCTGCCTGCCTCGGCCTCCCAAGGTGCTGGGATTACAGGCGTGAGCCACCGTGCCTGGCCTCATCCTCCATTTTTGATTTCAGCCTATTTAAATCAGATGTTCTCTCTTGCAATTAAAAGAATGTTCACTACCACACTGGATAAATAAATGAATTCTCTGCTCCCTTCTCTTCAAGTAAGAAAACTTAAGACAACAAGCATAGCTTCTTCTCTTATCCCTCCAAGTTACCAAGAAAGACTAAAAAGGATCTGGCAATAACTGAAAGGGCTGTCATTTGTCTAATGCAACTTTTCCCATAATGTGCTCCACAGAACTTTAAATTTGTCCATGTCCAAGTAAGTTTAGGGTTAAATTGTTAAAAGGTATCTTTACTGCAAAATTTCTCAAGCCTTTTGATACTGATATCAGTGAGAACTGTAAATCTCTCACGAGAACTGCAGTATACTACATTTTCTCAACTTATTTAAGCACAGGGCTCTTTTTTGTCCTGCATCTCCTGGGATTAGAGTTTTGGAAGAAATGTCATTCTAGCTGCAACCCAAAGAATGTTCTTTCCTTTGCTTGGAATACTCTTCCCACACCATCCACTACCAAACTGTCCAATTTCTACTCAACTATCGTGTCTCAGCATGAATACTACTTTCTCCAAAAAGTCTTTAACGACACCACTACCGCCACCTTCCCCAATCTCAGATAAGATTATTTATACCCATCATTTGCTCTCTTACACTGTATACTTCTGCTTTCACGGTATTTACCACACATAATTATAATTATCCATACATTTCCCACTTAGAATATGTGGTGGCCAGTTCACAATATGTTCCCCAGTGATTCCCACCTACTGGTAGTCATGATCTTTTGGAGACACTTCCCATGTGAATGTATGGCCAGTCCTACGTCATCAATAAAATATGGCAAAAGTGAAGATATGTGACTCCCAAAGGTGTTGTGTCTTCCACCTGGGGTTCATGAATTGCCCACTCTAGGGAAACCAGACACCATGCCCTGAGGACACTCATGTGTCCCTGTAGAGAGGAGCTAAGGACCCCAACAAACAGCTGGCACCAGCTTTCTAGCTCTGTGAATGAGCCAACTTGGAATGTGTCCTCCAGCCCTGATTAAGTCTTCAGAAGAATGAAGCTTCAGCCGACATCTGACCACAGTCCAGTAAGAGGCCACAAGCAAGATCGGCCCAGCTAATCCCTTTTAAAGTTCTTACCTACAGAAACCATGAGACTATAAATTCCTTGAGAGCCAGTACTGTGAATTGCTTACCATTATGGCATACTCCCCACCACACACATGAATGCACGTGCATGTATATGCACACATACTACCAGGGTCATAATTATAGTACTTGAAACATAGAAGTCACTCAATATTTACAAAGTAGATGAAAAATAAATGTATGAATAAAGTAAATTATGTATATATAAAAATTATATATGTAAATATATAAATTATGCATTTACATACATCTACATACACACACAGAGGTAGATATATATAATATATGCACATGAACACATATGCCTCTATAAAATGTATATTAATTATAGACATATACAGGTATAGGGGGCTGATTGGTAATTTGGGTTATAAGAAAGGAGAAGCATTCCTTCTAAATCACAGGAAGATTCTCAAATTCAAATATCTCACTGTGACTATAGCCCTGAACTGGGAAATCCAGGAGATCTGGCTTTAATATCACATCTGCGTGATTTTTACAAAGTGACATAACCCCCTGCCTCTGCCCCACCTCCAATGCTAGAAAATGAGGGAGTTAGACTAAAGCATTTTCAAAGGCCATTTCAGCTCTACCTTTCGATGACTCCAAGGCAGTGAGCTTTCTGGAGGTCTTGTACCAACATGGCAGGGAGGGAATGGAATTCAGCTGGTCTAACACAGGGCCCTTCTGAGGCAGAGCTGGAAAAAAGAAGCCCATGTCACCTGCTGAAGTCCTGTCTTCTTTGCTGTTTCTCTTCCACTGTTTTTAGCTTTGGATTGGGCAGAGCTAATGTGTCCCCAGATTGTAGGAAGTGGCAGAGGCACCCCATCCCAGGACTGTTTGGGTGGCAGTATGGGTCTTTTGTCATGGAAATGGTGGTGCTGTTGTTATTCACAGCCCTTGGAGCACTAAGACCCAGGGTCAGTGCTCAAAGAACAACTCCTGCCAATGGTCTCACACAGTCAACTCTTAACAGATACATCAGCCACTTTCTAAGAATACAGTGTAGCTTTTAGGCAATCTGCCTAGAAATTCTTTTCTACTGAATTCCTGGAAGAGGCTGCTTGATTTTCTCCACACTCTAGACTCAGAGGAGCAAGCCAGAAACCCAAGAATAGCCACACACGGCACCTGAGAAAATTGTGTCTGCACGACCCAGGCTCATGTAGGGTGGAAAGAGCTGTTCTACAAGGAATTTGTGAGGGAGACATAAATTCTACAATTCTGGTTTGATATTACGTTGGTGGAGAAGGAGGTGGGATGGGGATTAGAGCTTGGAATAAAATACCTACTGAGTAGTTACCATATGTCAGGTACATTACATTTGTATCTTATTTAATTCTTATGAGTTCTAAAAGGCACAAAATTTTAATTCATTTTATGATTCACAGGACATCAGGTTGAGTACACAGAAAGGTCTTATCCCAGTCCAAGCCCTCCTTAAAGACTAGGCAATCTTGCTTCCTAAACAAAGTCAATGAGGATGTGAGTATGTGTGTGCATGTGGCATAGAGGAAAGGTTAGAAAAATAAACACATTCTAGTGCAAGGTTTGGCAAACTATAGCCTGAGGGCCAAATTCATTCTGCTGGTTAATTTTGTAAATAAAGTTTCATTGGAACACTGCCATGCTCATTTGTTTATGTGTAGTCTATGGCTGCTTTTATGCTACCATACTAAAGTTGAGTAATGTGACAGAGACCACATGGTCTGCAAGCCTAAAATATTTACCATCTTGACCTTTAGAGAAAAAGTTTGCTAACTCCTGCTCTATATGACCACGGTAATACAAGGCATTACCTTATATTGGTAAGGTACCTTATATATATCTAGGATAACTACATAACCCAGACTAAGAATATATAATTAACTTTTCTAATTAGCTATAACTAACTACTAAAAAGAGTTTGAAAATTAACCAAATAATATTCATAATCAAACATCCATTTGCAGGAAAAGCTATACCAATATTGTTCCTGTATTCTGGAAGTCATTAATAAAGCTAAAACCATCAGTAAAATAAAAGCAGACATTACATATAGAGTCATCCTGAGAAAGTTTGCTGTCCAAGGAGTTAGTCCCACACCATCCTCTGAAGGAGTCAGTGCTATATTGGTTCCAAGGAGCTGTCACTTTAATCCATTCTATGGGGACGTTGAACCAGTCACGCAGATAAGAACGATGATGAGGCTGAATAGGTAGCAACCTTTTCCCCTGTCCTTATCAGTCCTCATTTCCACCCCCAGAGAATGAAGTCCTCCATTAGAATTTTTGAGATGAAAGGGCAAAAGGATTGGGGATATCCCCAAGTAAGTTTTGGAGTAGTAAAAGACTCCACGAATCAATATAATTTAGCAGAAACAAAAGCTCTCAGAGGCAAGTGACTTGCCCAGGGGCATATGGTGGTGGTAGGGCAGAAGTTATCACTCATGTCTCCAAAACCCAGAGCAGATCTTGCTCCAACGTGAATTCAAGTTGTGCTGTCCACGGGCAAACAAGAAACTTCCCCCGATGGCACTCTAATTCCTGCCATAAAAGGATAATGTTGGCCTGGATCGGGGTTGCCCAAACCTCAGCCATTTCTGGAGCATCTTTACAATTTTACCAGGACTGTACCATACATACTACTATCAACTAACTGTATTTAATTGAGTCACTTTCATCTTAAATTACTTTACTGTACAAGAAAACTATTGCATTGCAACACATGGAATTTAAGTATGAATTATCCTAAACAGAAACTACTATGTAAACTTTACTATGCTATTAAATTCCAGACAGATAATGTTGCCCACCCAAAGCTTTGTTCCTGAGCCCTTTTCTATTGTCCTTGAGAAAGACTGAAACAAATGTTGGAGAGGTGTTAAAGAGTGATACCAAACTGAGAATCTCTCCAGGCAAATAGAGAATTCAAAAAACAACAACCTTCTCACAATCTCATACCATTAATAGTGTTCTCCTCAGACATTTGGAAACACTGACATCTAATTTCATGAGAATTCCAAAGCCAGCCAAAGAGTTGGAGGAGGGGTGGAATTGGAAGAATTGAAAATAAGAAATATTTCTGTCTAAAATGAATTCAATTCCTTTAGTTTTCTTGTTGGCATCTCACGCACAGCAGACCCTTGAGTATTATTGCATAGTCAAGATAACCTTTAAGGCTGAAATTTTATTTCCATTGTAGAGATAGAGACACCAAAGCTCAAGTCCAGGAAGATTAAGTAATTTACTCAGGGTCACAGACTGTGGATAGAGTAGGTTCAGACAGAGGTATATTTGATGCCACACGCCTCTTTTTTTCTCTCTACAGTTGAATTTTGTCTCCTTTGCAATATCAATGGTCCTGCCAGTGATCCAACCCCTGCTTACTGGATAATGAGAATAATTGGTCCCTGTCCTCCTTGGCACATCCTTTCATGTGCCTGCCAGAGTCTGAACACCTCACCTGGCTCATCCTCCTCTGCAGACTCACATGCTCTTCTTTTTCATCCTCTTTACATAAATCCCACCCTGGCAACCTTTTATCACTCTCTGCTCCTCTCCTTTTAACTGGTTCCAATCTCTCAGCCTCTACTCTTTAAGTGGGATTTCCAGGACTGAAGACAGCCTGCCACAAGATCCTGAAGACACAGCAGGGTTAAACTGAACCATTACTTGGTGCATTGTTAACAAGCTTCTTACTGACTCCAGCAATGGACCAGTGCCAGCTAGGGGTTCAGGGTGATAGAAGGGGGCATATAGGCAACCTTTGAGGAATGAAGACAGTGTCACTCAACGAAGCAGTGGCGAGAAAAGTAGTCAGGTAAGATGGCAAGTGCAGAAGTGTGAAAATGGAACTCAAACCCATACAACAAAAGTATTGAACACCAAGTTGGCATAAGGCAGATTCCAGGTACAAAGATGCATAGAGTGGAGACACAAACAAGAATAAAAGATCCTGTCCCTCAAGGGAGCCCTGTCTAGCTCTTCCCTATCCAACACATGAGCCACTAGCCACACATGGTTACTGAGCACCGGAAATGTATCCAGGCCAAATTGAGATGTGATGTAAGTGTCAAATATATTCCATATTTTGAAGACTTGGTCTTCAAATGACAAAAAAGCATGTGAACATCACAGTAATCATTTTTACATTGATTACTAGTTGAACTAATAATATTATGAACATATTGGGTTAAAAATTTTATTAAAATTAATTTCATCTGTGTTTTTTTACTTTTTTTTAAATAAGGCTACTAGAAAATCTAAACTTGTATATGTGGCCTACCTGACATTTCTGTTGGAGAACACTAGTCCATTCAGCAAGGTGAGTATGGACCCAACACAGAAAACATGTAAAACTGTAACACATGATGAATTAGACACAAGTGTCTATCATCAGGAGGTGGGGGGGATTCCAAGTGGGGGAAGCACAGCAATTACTTATTTACACAATTCACATCATTTTCACAATATCCATTGGCTATTGAGCTTTAAAAAAATCTTTTCTCATTAATTTCCTAGATCTGAGAATAAACTCTTTGTGTGCAAGGACAAACTCATCTCCCTTTTTAAATTCCCTCAGTACCACCTCCCAGAAGTTACCTCAGTTCTAGGCACACAAGGAATGCCTGTAGAAACCAATGAATCTCACATGCATTTATCTAGATCCTATTTCCCACGAGCAAACGTCCATATAGGCAAGTATTCAAAGTAGAGAAAAGCTATTGACCAGAGCATGGAAAGGATAAATAGACTCAGACATCATCAAATGGACATACAGGAGCATTTATTGGCTGCTTACTATACACCAGACTCTCAATTGCATTCTTTATATTCAATACCTGACATAAACCTTAAACCATCCTGCGGGAAAGCTAATCTTATCCTGTTTTACAGATAGGGAAACTGAGGCTCCTAAAAGGTTATATAACTGCCTAAACATAGTTAATAAGAAGGCAATAATGAAAGGAGAGATCATGTCCATTTACTTGAAAGCTCAGGGATATCTCTTTATGGGGCACATCTGCATGAGGATTTCAGCTTCTGCTTTGAATTATATTGTCAACTATTGTACAAGCAATTTGTCTGAACATTTGGAGAAAGATGTTGTGTAAGTACTTGTATCCTCTCTGTAGGAGGAAAATTCAGCAGGATACAGGTGACATGACTTTGCTCTCTTTTGCATCCAACTGCCGAAAAGTATCCCTCTTTTGGAACTCCAGATTGTGTCTTAGCCTGCAGGTTCACACTATTTAGACTCCCAAACCCATAACGTAAGACTTGGAAAGCAGCCAGTGAAAGAGGGAGGGAAGGAATATTTTTGCAATTGCTGCAAGATCTTTCCAAGAGCTATTCTTAGAGCTGGGAGTGTTGACACCAGGCTTTCAAAAAGAGAACAGGGAAGGATTCTAATGTGGAAATATTCTAAACTGTGTGCTTGACAACATATACTAGATCCCACCACCTCCCCCTACCCCCGAAAAAAAAAGGCCACTAGTGACAGAGGCTCTGGTAGAGTAACTGAATACGGGCTGGCTCATTGGTGGACTTGCTAGTGCAATAATCCCATTTAACCAAAGGTGGGGTAGTGATTGCCAGAATTCAGATCCCAGCTTTGCGGGATACTAGCCACATGACTTTGAATAAATGAGGCTCTCTGCACCTCAGCTTCCTCATCAACAAAATAAGCACAATAATAATATCTGCCTCAGAGAGTTGTTACAAAGTTTAATTCAAGTTCATATATATAATGTGTTTTCAACAATGTAAGGAGTAGCTCTTATTATTATCATTTTTAATGGGCTATCCCAACAGGTAGCTCAGTTCTAGTATCAACAAAGATAGGGTAAAACAAGAGTAATGCTACTTAAAAAGACACTGTCTCCCCAACAATGCATGGAAATAGTGAGATTTTCTTGTGTCTGCATTTAGTGGAGAAAAAAGTAGAACAAGTTGGTAGAATATGACAGAGGCAAACTGAGGCATAAAGAGATTAGAAAAAACAAAAGGAGTTACTAAGAATGTAAACTTTGTATAAGATGAGCCCTCATATTTTCTAGGAAGGTTAAATCACAACCTTCCCCCATCTCTATAACCCTTTTCATTACTTTCTTCCCTTTACACCATACTTTGAAATGATATGTCAGTAAGTTCTTACTAAGTAATAATTTAAAAGCTTTAATTTTGTGTGTTATTTGGAGATGGAAGTAACTGCCCAAAAGAGGTCCTGAAATGATTTAAAGTGCCGAGTTCTTTTGAGCTGATAAAATTCTACTCTGAAGGATGGTGTGGCAGTATGAATTGTACAAAATGCTCAGTGTGTCCTTTAAGAATTCTGATGCCAATTAAATCCATCACAAATATCAGACTGGAATGGAGTGTCAGGAACCAGTATATCCGGAGCTATTTCTTGTTTCCTGATTTGTCAGAAAGAGCTCAGACACAAAGCTCAGAGTAATTGCAAAGCTGGACAACAATTTTTAGATCGATGGCATTTTGACCCTAACTTGAGACTACTTAACATGCAATCTCTGCATTTAACAAGCTATTTTCTTATAAAGTAATTTTAAATTACATCTCAATTGCTTTTTTGCACTTGAAATAAAGATAAACAGAAAAATAAACAAAAAGAATCACGTTGTCATGATACTTACCTCCAAATACGTTTGTTCATGCCTCATCTATGTGATTAATGTTCAATGGTCAAATAAGAATTTCTTAAATGAAACACCACCACCACCATCCATCACAGTCTAGTCATAAAATGTTCAGTTTCACCATTTATAAAATGAAGCTAAAAGTGCTTATTCTTGGTATGAGGTTTGAGGATTAGACCTACACCTTCCATTTCAGTTCATTCTTCCCCTCACTGGGAACCACCAATAAACAGAAGAAGCAATTGTGGTTGAGAGCATAGGCTTTGCAGCCAAACTTTGAGGTCTGGATACCAGCTCCGACGTCTTATATCTCTGTGACCCTGAGGAAATGATGTCTTTGAGCCTCAGTTTCCTCATCTAGAAAGCAATACTCATGAGCATATCCACCTGAAAGGGTAGTTGTGTGGACTTCCACAGATGATGTAGGCTGAGAGATTGGTACAGTGTCCAGCAAATAGTGAACAATTGATCCATGTCAGCTACCCTATCATCTTCATTCAAGGAATGAAGCTCTGAAAGGACCAACATATATCTAATGGATGTCAGTAGATACATGTTGAATGAAAGCATCTGAGGCATTGTATCCTTGGGCCCAGGGCAGATAGCCCAGGAGGAAGGAGAAACCCTTGACAAAATTTATCTCCCTTTGAAAGCCAAGGGTCACCAGGCTATGTAGTTAAAGCATTAAAAAGCCAACATTCTAGCTTCTCTTTCTTGATCTACCCCACCTAGGGGAGAGAGAAGAGGAAATTTCCCCCAACTCCACCTAAGCCTCCTAATGAGCACATAGAAGAGAAGGGAGGTCTCACTTCCTTGTCATTGTCTCATTTTAGCTTCTTCTGTTATTACCCTATTTGGTGAAACCTGAACTAGGATTGTGAGGCCAATTTTATTGCCTAGTTATGGATGTAAAGTGATGCAAAGTGGGTCCACACTGTTGAGAGGATGTAAATGGATTCACCAAGCTAACACTGAACCGTAATTCAAAAACCTCAGGCCTGACACTGTCAGATCATCAGGCTATGGGTGCACATGGGTGGTGCAGAGTGTGTTCCAGGCACTGAAGACGACCACCTCCCACAGGTGCACTTCCAGAAGACCAGATGGAGGCAGCTGGGAAGTCTTCTCATGGCCCTCATGCCTTGGCATCCTGATGACACATTACCCTGCAGAGAGTGGAGGGCACCCAGAAATTCCCCAACCCACTCACTTTGCTTAGCAGTATCCTGTCTTCCCCTTAGTAAGGAAAACAAAAAGAGAACACGACTGTTGAATTCAGGATGGATGGGCACAGAAATAATTTCAAAATATAGCCTTCTTTCCTTCATCTTTTCAGTAAATATGTACTAAGGACCTAGGTATCAGTTTACTACATTGCAAAACAAACCTCCCAAAAATTACTGACTTAAAACAATGACCACTTTTTTTTAGTTCTTCAGGTCAGTAATTTTGTCTGTGTTCTTGAGGGCAAAATTGTGTCTTATACAGCTCTAGATTAGCAGGTACCAAAGGGCCTTGCACACAGTAGGCATTTGATAAATCAAGTTGAATGAATTTAGTAATTAGAAAACAATGGATGATGGTTTAAGTCCCCTTGGGGTTCAATTTATGAGCAAGAGGTCAATCATATTGACCAATATGATTGCACTCATTTTAGAAAGTGTATGTTCCCTGTGGAATCTCTGTGTCTATAAGAATCCCTGGCAAATAGTAGGTGCTTATAAATATTTTTAAATGAATGAATGCTCTTCCCAGAATCCAACACTTCTCATCATCCCCTTTTCTACCACTGTATCAATGCCACTGTTATCTGTTGCCTTGATGGTTGTATTAGCCTCTCAATTGGAGTCTGGGTCGTTGTCTCTTTATTACCCTCAGCACACCAGCCACAGGAATCCATAAAAATATAAGTCAAACCATGTCACTCCTGTGCTTGAATCTTTTCCTTGGCCCCTTTCTAACTCAGACTAAAAGCTGAAGCCTTTACAGTGCCCTACATGGCCCCACGCTTCCTGCCCCACTGTGTCCTCTGCTTCTTCTTGTCTCCCCTCACTCCCTCCTCCCCAGCCACACTGGCCTCTTACTGTTCTGTGAGCCCACCAACTGCTCTTCCTCATGCTTTTAAATTTGTTATTCCAAATGCCTTGAAGGCCCTTCCTTACTTCCTTCAATCTTTTCCTAAATGTCATGTTCTCAGTGGGGTTTTCCCTGAAAATCATGTTTGTAATTTCATTGCAACCTCTTCTTTATCTGCTTTATTTTTCCCTATAGCCCACTTATCTCCACCTAGTATGCTATATATTTTACTCATTATTTTGTATGTTGCCTGACTCCCCCAAACTAACATATAAGCTCCCTATGGGCAGGAAGTTTTATTAGTTTGTTTACTGCTAAATCTCCAGCACCTAGAACAGTGTCTGGAACAGAGTAGGTCCTCAGTAAGTAACTTTTGGATGAAACCATAACATGCTCTATGAGAAATGTACATTTTCTCAGCTAACTCAGCTAACACTGAATCCATGCCATATGACCCATCAATTCTACTCATAGGTATTTGTACAAGAGAAGTGAAAACTATGTTCACACAACATTGTACATTAATGTTCATAGTAGCATTTTTATAAAGCTGTAAAAGGGAAACAATCCAAATGTCCATCAACTGATGAATGAATAAATAACATGTGGCATATCCATATAATGGAATATTATTCATCCATGAAAAGGAATGAGGTATTACACATGCTGCATTGTATGAACCTTAAAAACATGAGGCCAAGTGAAAGAGGCTGGTCACAAAGGATTACACATTGTATGGTTCTATTTATATGAACTGTCCAGAACAGGAAAATCCATAGGGACAGAAAGGAGATTGCTATTATTCAGGGGCTTGCTGAAGTATGAAGTGGAGAGTGACTGCTAAAGGTTATAGAGTTTCTTTTGGAGGTGATTACATTTTTCTGGACTTACATAGTGGTGATGGTTTCATAACTTTTTGAATATACTAAACACCCTGATGTGTACATTGAAATGTGTTATTTCTACGGCATGTGAATTATCTCTAACTTTTCTTTTTAAGTTGCAGAGATAAAACAAAAAACTTGAATCCAATATTACCCATGTCATCCCAGAGGTTAGATCTCAAGTCCGGGGTCACCCAGCTACCTAGAGATGAAATCAAGATTTGCACTATTTATGCAAAGAATTATTGCCTCAGGCTCTGTTTTGTCTTGAGCACTGCTTGGTGGAGCAAATAAAACAAAACAACATAAAGTACGCATTTAATGTCCAGTTCATTTGGAGGACAGACAGCTATGAATACAAATAAATAAAATTGAAGGCTCCACCTAAATACCAAAAGATAGGTGGAAACCAAGAGCACAAGAACACAGAGGGGAATATTGTTTATTAGGGATGGTTTCCTGGAGCCAGGCTGGAAAGAAGGTAAGGATTCTGCAAGGACAGGAAAGGAAAGGAGGAGCATTCTGGCACATGGAGCTTGAGAAACAGCATGGAATTCCCCAAAGGACAATGAGGAGTGCACAGGAACAGAATGCAGGAGAGACAGGCTGAAGAGATGCACCCTGAGGGTGCTCAGTCCCCTGCTATGCAGGCTGCGTTTTCTCCAGTAGGCAACAGGCATTGGCAGAAGATTCATGAGCATAGAGCTGTTATGATACAATATGTATTCTAGCAAGGCTAAGCTTCCAGCCATGTGAACCAAGAGTTGGAGAAGAGATTCATTGATATAGTTTGGATCTGTGTCCCTGTCAACATCTTATGTTGAATTGTAATCTCCAATGTTGGAGGTAAGGATATATTGTAATCTCCAATGTGGGAGGTAATTGGATCATGGGGCTGGATTTTTCATGAATAGTTTAGCACCATCTTTTTTGGTGCTGTTCTCATGATAGTGAGTGAGTTATTATGAGATCCAGTTGTTTAAAAGTGTGGCACCTCCCCGCCTCCCTCTCTTGCTCCCGTTCTGGCCATGTGATGTGCCTGCTCTCCCATCACCTTTCACCATGATTGTGAATTTCCTGAGGTCTCCCCAGAAGCTGAGAAGATGCCGGTATTATGCTTCTTGCACAACCTGTAGAACCATGAGCTAATTAAACCTCTTTTTCTTATAAATTACCCAGTCACAGGTATTTCTTTATAGCAATGCAAGAACAAACTAATATAGTCATACATGACAAGGAGGGACTGCACAAACACATAAGGTTAACGCAAGAGCTTGGGTTCAGCCTGTGGCAGTGGGAGTGGCCAGGAATAAACATGTCCCAGAGGCATCCAGAAGGAGAATTTGGTGGCCAACTGGACACCAGGGGAAAAAAAGTCACAGATGCTGCAAAATATCTCACCTCACGGGCAAGACAGTTTTGCTATTTTACTAATTTCCAGAGGGAGCACAGGAGGTGGGAGCAGGTTAGATGGGGAAAAAAATGAGTAACATTTGAGAGATTTTGGCTTTGAGTTGCCATCAGGGAATTGTCCAACAGAGAGTTGAACAAGGAAGAACTATTAAAGTATTAGCTACATGTAAGAAATATTTTGAGCATACACTACATCCCACAGAATGTTCTCAGCATTTCATATACATTATTCAATTTCATCTTATCAAAAGCCCTTTGGAACAGCAAAAGACAGCCTTCGCCTGCCTGCCTTCTCCTCACCATAGCCTTCTCCCACCTCCTGCCTTCTATACCTTGTATCTTCTCCCCACCCAAGCCTTCATCCCACCTCTGCTTCCTCCCCACCGTTGCCTTCTCTCCCATCCTTTCCCACTTCTGTCTTCTCCCTTCCACTACTGTCTAAGAGAAAGAATCTTGGATATGAATTTTATATTAACTGAGGCAATGGATACTTCTGAGAACTGAGAGGTAATCTGAAAGACAAGACTTATTTGCCCCATGCTCTTATTTATTAGACAACCCTTACAATGGTCCACCCTTATCCACAGAGACTGTGTTCCAAGACCTTCAGTGGATTACTGAAACAGCAGATAGCACCAAACCCTATATATACTGTGTTATTGCCTATACATACACACCTATGATAAAGTTTGATGTATAAATTAGGCACAGTAAGAAATTCACAACAATAACTCTTAATAAAGTAGAGCAATTGTAACAATATGTCAGCATCACTACTCTTCTGCTTTGGGGCCATTATTAAGTAAAATGAAGGTTATTTGAACAGAAGCACTGCGATATTACAACAGTCGATCTGATATTCTAGACAGCTACTAAGTGACTGACAGGCAGGGAGCATCTACAGCATGGAGATCCCAGACAAGAGGAGAATTCATGTCCTGATCAGGACAAAGTGGGACAGTGCGAGATTTCATCACGCTACTCAGAAAAGCAACCAATTTAAAACTTATGAATTGTTTATTTCTAGAATTTTCCTTTCAATGTTTTTGAAACTCTGTAAGTAAGGAAATCCTGGAAAGCGAAGCTACTGATAGAAAGGACTATTGTAACTGGACACCTTGTTTGTGAGAGGCGCTGTTCTAGGTGCTGAAGGCAGAGCTGTGATGGAAACAGAAACTCTTGCTTTCATGCAGCTTACATTCTAAGGAGAGAAGAGTGAGGATAACACATCAGAAAAGGGAGTAAGAGGCAAAAACTCAGCTCAGATTGGAATGAAGGGAGATAGTTTGGGGGAGTTTTAGGTGAGAGACAAGGGGGAGTGGGGTAGCTGCTGTGTCAAGCAGTGAGAAATAACCTATGCATAGTTCAGCCATGAGGCTGAACTCACTAAGGTGAGAACAGAAAGCAAGTTTTCTCTTTCTGACCACTGCACCCCAAACTACCTCTGTACTATTTCTTCCCTTGGCTCTTGGATGAACTCTCAGGCAGTTTCCATGGTTTTTACAATCACTACTTGGTAATAAAATTTCCAATTACTTTCGGCCACCAAAAAGACCACCACTGCCATTCTCCCTTCAATTATTGTGCCTAAGTCACATATACACCATGGAATACTATGCAGCCATAAAAAAAGGATGAGTTCGTGTCCTTTGTAGGGACATGGATGAAGCTGGAAACCATCATTCTCAGCAAACTCTCACAAGGACAAAAAACCAAACATCTCATGTTCTCACTCATAGGTGAGAATTGAATAATGAGAACACTTGGACACAGGAAGGGGAACATCACACGCCGGGGCCTGTCATGGGGTGGGGTGAGGAGGGGATAGCATTAAGAGATATACCTAATGTAAATGACGAGTTAATAGTTGCAGCACACCAACATGGTGCATGCATACATATGTAAAAAACCTGCACTTTGGGCCCATGTACCCTAGAACTTAAAGTATATTTAAAAAATTAAATAAAAGAAAATAAACATATTCATTCAATGCACAATGAAATGAAAAAAAAATTATTGTGCCTAAGTCAAGACAATGATTCTTCTTTGGGCTTCATTCAGAGTTGAAACTTCTCACCTCTGCCAGGCTCAGGGAAGATGCAGACCTCGGATCCTGTAAGATGCTGTGGATATTTTCTCTATTTTGTGGCCCAGCTTGCCTTTCTGCTTTATCTCCCCCTAGAGAGCCAGACTTGGATCCTGACTATTCCAGAGTTAGGCTTATGGAAAGAAGAATTAGAGGAGAATGTTGACGCCTAGTCAATTGGTACTGTCACTATCCAGCTTTGGTGCTCTTCAGACCTGGAGGTGGTAAAGGCTGACTGTTTCTTCCAAGAGGTGCTTCAAAACTTTTCCCAGAGATTCCCCACCAAGAACTTTAACTTACTTTCTCATAGTCACTGTTTTTTTCTCCTGGGACTGCCTTTAACTCCAACCCTCAGCCCTGGCATTTGGTGGTCCACTTCATAGAGACACTTTCTTTTTGGTGTCCCATTTAACCTCTGGGAAGACCACATGAGCTTCAGCTCATTTCTGCTCATGAGAGAGACCGCAGCAAATTTTAGTACCACAATTGATGGAAATATTCACCACAAATGTCAGTCCTTTCTCTCTTCTATGCAGCCCCAATGAAGAAGCCACAGAGTTGCTATTCAGATTTCTCAGGAAAAGTCAAATAACTGTCCACTGGGTTCCCTAAACCCTAGGGGGTGACTATCAAACTCTTCAGGTGCTCCTTGAAGCCGCTCTCACCATGCAGAGGGTGGGAAGGAAATTTCTACAGAACTCCACAACCCTGCCCCACACATGGTCTTGTTAGATCAGCTATTTTAAATACTAAAGCAGTAGTCAGCAAGGCTTTTCTGTAAAAGGCCTGATAGTAAATTATTTAAGCTTTGCAGGCAGAACAGTCTCTGTGGTAATTCTCAACTCTGCAATTTTTTAAAAAAAGAGAAGTAAAGAGCAATGGGCTATACTTAAGCAAATGGACGTGGCTGTGTTCCAATATAACTTTATTTACGAAAACAGCAGGCAGGATTCAGCCTGTGGGCTCTAGTTTGACTCTCTAAAGGTAGGTGATGACCCAATATTCTGATTTTCAGCCTTCCCATTGCAAGGCCCGTCAAGATGGGATAGCACTTCCCTTGGAAGACAGAGGTTCTTTCTTTATTGGTTTTTCTTGCTGAAGTCACAGAGACAGAAATGGTCCATTTTTAACATCCTATTAAACACACACACATACACACACACACACACACACACACACACACACACACACAGAGAGAGAGAGAGAGAGATGGGGAGGGGAGAAAGAAAGAAAAATGACACAAACAAAGAAAGAAATTAGTAAGGACATTTTGAAAAAACTTGCAGCGTGTTAAGAATGAAATTCCCTATAGCATTTCTGAGATGACTGGTCGTGCAGGTGGCTGGGTCTTTTGACTGTGACATGTGGTGGGAAGAGACCAGAGTAGCCCAATTTTATCTGAAATGTAATAGATTCTCTTTTCCTCATTTTATAATTGGAAAAAACTAGTACTATAGAGATCAAATAACCTGTCTTTGGTCCCACAGCTAGTAAGAGACAGAACCAGGATTTAATTCCAGTTTTCTATGACCACCAAATGCTATGTAGATTTTTCTTAGGTAGATTACTGTATTTGTTTTCTATTACTGCTGTAACAAATCATCACCAATTTAGTTGCTTAAAGCGACATAAATTTATTATGCTACAGTTTTCGAAGTCAGAAGTCCAAATGGGTTTCATTGGGCTAAAGTCAAGATGAGATGTCAGCAGGGCTTTATTCCTTCTAGAGACTCTAAGAAATAATCTATTTTATTTCCTTGCCTTTCCAGTTCCTAGAGGCCACCTGCATTCCTTAGATTGTAGCACCTTTCTCCGTCTTCAAAACCAAGAGTGTAGCATCTCCTGTGATGGTTAATACTGAGTGTCAACTTGATTGGATTGAAGGATGCAAAGTACTGATCCTGGGTGTGTCTGTGAGGGTGTTGCCAAAGGAGATTAACATTTGAGTCAGTGGGCTGGGGAAGGCAGACCCACCCTTAATCTAGTGGGCACCATCTAATCAGCTGCTGGTGAATATAAAGCAAGTAGAAAAATGTGAAAAGGTGAGACTGGCCTAGCCTCTCAGCCTACATCTTTCTCTCATGCTGGATGCTTCCTGCCCTCAAACATCGGACTCCAAGTTCTCCAGTTTTGAGACATGGACTGGCTCTCCTTGCTCCTCAAGCTTGCAGACAGCCTATTGTGGAACTTTGTGATTGTGTGAGTTAATACTTAATAAACTCCCATATACATATATATATATTCTATTATTTCTGTCCCACTAGGGAATGCTAATATATCTCATGACCTCTGTTGTCCCTCTGTTGCCATTGTTATGTATGTCACTTTCTGTCTGACTCTAAGTCTCTTGCCTTCCTCTTATAAGGATTTTGTGTTTACGTTGAGCCCAACCAGATAAGCCATGATCATCTTCCCATTTGAAAATCATTGAATTAATTACATCCGTGAAGTTCCTTTTGCCATGTGAAGTAACATATTCATAGATTCTGGGAATTAAGACACAGACATCTTCGAAATGGGGAGAGCATTGCTCCACCTACTGCAATTATTGATTACAATCCAGGAGATGAATGTGGTCTTTCAGAAAGAATGCTTAAAGCTAAAAGGGAATCAAGATGAAAAAAAGAACTTAAAAAAGACAGCATTTAAAAGTAGGGCCAGTGGAGGAAAAATGAGAAATTGCAAAGAGCTAGGAGAAGAATTGCATAAAAGTGCTTCCCGAAAGCCCCAGAGGAGAGAATTTCAAAATTCTTGAGTCACAAAGTCAAATGCTCTGAATTTGAAAGAGGACAGAGGAACACAATCTCAGGCAGAAGACCACCAGCAACCTTAGCAAGGGAAAGATTTGGACTGCACGGGTGGTGGCAGCGTGGAAGCACACTGTACAGCCTGGCCCAGCCAGGCACCTTTCTCCTAGCCCAGGCCCTCTGTTCACAGGAAGCATCAGCACTACATTTTACCTCAGCCAACCCATCCATATTGTGAACTCAGCTTATTGGAACACAGAGAGCATTTGGCTGTCTTTTAGATATAATTTGAAAAGTCAGGAGTTGGCCTTTGGAAAAGCTGCTTCAGACAGCAAGAATATTTTAGTGTAAGGGGAAATATATTCATCTGATGAAAGGTGTGGAAACCAGGAGTGGGAGGGAAACAAGCTTCCCTTGGTACCTCCTGGAGTCTCAGCATCCATTTTATTTTATGTGGCATCACCATCATTTTTTGAAACCACCAGCGAGACTGTTCAATGAATATTTAATCATGATGGGGTTCTCTCCTTTCCTATTCCTTCGGTCCCCTGGCTCCAGCCTTTCTAAAGTAATAACTTTGCTCATCAAACACCAAAACTGGCACTTCCCCATCCTTATGCTGGTACCATGATGTAGACTATTTGTGGGTTCTGAGCGACAGGTGGCTGGTAAGGCAGCAACAGAACAGCTCCCAGAGACACCAATTGATGGAGGCTTAGATTACCCCAGGGAGGATCATGAAACTGCAGAAGCCGTCTGGCAGGGCTCTCAAGGCACCTGTATGCTGAGCCTGCTGCCAATATCTCCGTCTCAATTAGGCTCACATGCAATGATTTCCCTGCTGTACTCACTGACTCGCACAAAATCTCAGGGAAGAGCACAAGCACCAACCAAGTATGCTGGAGAGAAGAGGAAAGTTTGGAAGATTACTGAAGAAATCTTTCCTCTACCTCCATGTGGGGAAAGAGAGAGGAATGCAACACACCTCTCCATGGAAGAAAGCAGGGAGGATGACTAACAATTCACAGGCGATCTTGATAGCCCTTGATAGTCACACCCACCCTGTGACATTGGGCTACTTGGATGCCATTTTTAGGTGTGTGGAAATTGAAGCTTAAAGTGGGTAGGTAAGTCCCTGAGGTCTCAAGGATGATAAATGGCAGCACCAAGGTGTAAGCCACGTCTGTCTGACTCTAGGGTTGATGTGGATGCTCACTACAGTTCATTGCTTATTGCAGAGTCAAAGTTCAAGGTCCTTAAGCACAAGAACTGTGTCCTGTCTTGCTCTTTTTGTATCCATCACCTCCTCACTCTCACCTATGATGCAAGCTCAGGACCAAACATAATGGGTAAGTTTCTTCTCCACTGTCAACCACCAGTGTTTTATCTGGGAAGCAGGGTAAAAACACCCGTCACTTGACTCCATAAATGCCATTCCGTCTCCATGATGAAGACAAACTCCAGAGATGGTGCATTTATGCAACTGAGTATTGAGTGAGCACATGCTATGTGCACTAGGCAAAGTTGTAGGTGATTAAGGAGATGTAGATTAGAGGCTTAGTATGACAGACATGCAGCAGCAGGTGTTAATTACTACTAAGTGTTCTTACTGTGCTTGGTAAGCATGTTGCACGCATTATCTCATTTAATAGGTGTGTGTGCATGCATGTGTGTGCGTGTGTGTGTGTGTGTGTGTGTGTGTATGCAGGGAGAAATTGAAGTGGGCACATTCCTGGCTGGGCAAACAGCAGGAGCAAAGGTACTGAAGTAGAAATGTGCAATGCATGTAGAAGAAACTAAATAAGTTCAGAATATTCTTTAATTTATTTGCTTAGCAAATATTTATTGACATTCTGTATGTGCTAGGCACTGTGATAAGCAAAGGAGAAAGAGGAGTGAACCAGATATGGTCCAGAGTGACACTGATAACAATTACAAATAGTGATACCATGATAACTGTAATAAAACTACAACGTTAAAAAGCAGGAACACAAGATTACTGAACTTCAGGAGGCTAACCTTGTCTGGAAGGTTATGGAAAGCTTCCCTGATACAGCATCAGTGAGAACAACAGAGAATAGAAAAGTAGGGTCCTTCCCTTCTGGATACAGGGTAGATGTTAATTTAATAGCTTCTGAGAGAGTCAAGTCTTGATATGCATTCACCATAGCACTGGGGTGGAATCAAAAGAAGGAACTAGACTGCAGCCTCATTTGGGACCAGGAGACATGGCATCAGTCAAATGAGACTCAAAGCAGGATTGAAACCGGAGATCCCAGGCAGAGGCTAGGAGCACGGACCTCCCAGGCTGGTGCCCAGTTCACCAGAATAAGCATTGTGCATTTGGATAGTTCCAGTACCTTTTCCAGGCACTTTATCCACATGGATGTTTAACATGAATTATCTCACCTGAGACTCACAACAAGCATAGGGAGGCAGGAATGGGAACAAAAATCCTCATCTGACCCAGAAGGGAACGGAAGGAGGGCTTGTGATTAGACATGGGACTTCCCATTCTCAACCAAGTCCCTGTGCACACGGCATGGTCACCAGGCAAGACCATGTTGAGCCTCACCTGCTACTTATTTTTCAATTAATAATAGCCATATAAAGAATCCTTGCGTAGTGCTTTATTTTTATTTTTCACAGCATTTTCCTTTCCATCGTCTCATTGGAGCGTCTCATCAACCTTGCTAAGGAGACAACAAACTACAACAAAACCCCACAAGGCTTAGAGATATTTGCCCAGAGCCATGCAGGTGAAAATATGGAAGAAACAAAATGCCAATTTAAGTCTTCTTCCATAGAATCCTTTGATCTTTCTGATACTCCATGTCACACCACCCATCAATTCATTTACTCAAAAAATGGTTACTGAGTAACTTTCATGGGCAAAGCCCTTTTCCAGCCACTGAAGATGCAATTCTCATAAGGAATTCACAGAGAACAAGTAACCTGATACATTACAGAATGTATAGCCAGAGTAGTGGCAAGGTGCTAAGGGGTACACAGAGGAAGTGACACAAGAGCTTCTTGTCTTATGGGGTAGAGGGCAATGGGGAGGCTTCATGCAGGAGCTGGCATTTGAGCTCAGATGTGGTGGATAGGTAGGAGTTTTCCAGGGCAACAAAGCAGGCAAATACCTGAGACCAGAGGAAGCGGCATATTCAAGAGCACAGGCATGACCAGGCCTGACTCTTCCAGGGAATATGGCTGGAGTGAATACAGGAGAGATGAGAGAGAATGCTGGAATGGAAGGAGAGGACTTGATACCAGAAACTGAGAGCAGTCAGAGAGATGTTTTCAGCAAGGGAGAGGCACATTCAGATTTTTGGTTTGGGGAAACCAGCTATGTGAAATTTAGAATAAAAAGTGAAAAAGAGCCTGAAGATGGGAAAATAGGTAAATTATGAGAGTGGCAGTGTGGAAGAAGGAATATTGCATCTGGGAGAAATCTGGGAATACAATTGGAAGATATAGTGACTTGGATGAGAATATGAGAGAGAAGGTAAAGGATGACATGAAGCCTTCTACCCTGCAAGGTCAAGAAAATGGTAGAGCCATCCAGAGAAGCCCTATTTCCTAACACATGCTCATGGATACACACACACCACACACACACACACACACACACACACAGGCAAGAGACGCTAGGTACAGTGGCTCACACATGCGATCTGAAAACATTGGGAGACTGAGTTGAGGAGTTTGAGACCAGCCTGAGCAACATAATGCGACACTATTGCTACAAAAATTTAAAAATTAGCTGAGTGTGGTGGGGTGCACCTGTAGTCCCAGCCACTTGGGAGGCTGAGGTGGGAGGGTAGCTTGAGCCCAGGAGTTCGAGGCTACAGTGAGCTATGATGACACCACTGTACTCCAGACTGGGCAACAGAGTGAGAACCCATCTCTAAAAAAATAATTTTTTTAAAAAAGACAAAAGAAATGGAAGCACATTAGCATGTTAGCAGTGTTTATCCTTGGATCACAAAATACTTGCCAGAATTTTCTTTTTAATTTTTTTTTATGCTTTAAGTTTTAGGGTACATGTGCACAATGTGTAGGTTTGTTACATATGTATACATGTGCCACGTTGGTGTGCTGCAACCATTAACTCCTCATTTACATTAGGTATATCTCCTAATGCTATCCCTCCCCCCCTCCCCCCACCCCATGACAGGGCCCGGTGTGTGATGTTCCCCTTCCTATGTCCAAGTGTTCTCATTGTGCAATTCCCACCTATGAATAAGAACATGTGGTGTTTGGTTTTTTGTCCTTGCGATAGTTTTCTGAGAATGATGGTTTCCAGATTCATCCATGTCCCTACAAAGGATATGAACTCATCCTTTTTTATGGCTGCATAGCATTCCATGGTGTATATGTACCACATTTTCTTAATCCAGTCTATCATTGTTGGACATTTGAGTTGGTTCCAAGTCCAATTGCTATTGTGAATAGTGCTGCAATAAACATATGTGTGCATGTGTCTTTATAGCAACATGGTTTATAATCCTTTGGGTATATATCCAGTTAATGGGATGGCTGGGTCAAGTGGCATTTATAGTTAATCTTAGGGGGAGTTATTGTCCAGGTTGGTCTTGAACTCCTGGCCTCAAGCAATCCTCTCGCCTCACAGAATTTTCTAAATGTTCTGTATGAGCATGTATTATATCATGCTCAGAGAAAGTAACATTTTGAAATTACTAAAAATGGTAACAGTTACACTTTCTAACAACTACTACATTCTCATATTTTTATGAATTAAGAACACAATTATCCCCATTTTACAGAGGAAAAGCTGAGGCTCAGAAAAGTGAAGTAATCTCTGCAGGGATACATATCTATTAAGTGGCTGAATCATGAGTCGACTCAGATCTGTTTGATTCCAGAAGCTAAGGCCTGACTGAACACCTGACATTGTCGTGAATTTAAGAAAAAAAAAAAAAGGAAGTAGATTTTAAAGAGAAGTGCTTATTAAGTTTAGTCTTGTGAGTCATAAGTTGGAAGCACTGAAGAGATGACTGGGGATGTCTTTTGAACAGGTTAAACATTGACTGGAGGCTCAGGAGCTCCTCTTTGGAGGTGTTGATTTGAGAATTGTTCAGAGATGGTCACTGAAACAACAGCAACAGAGGAGACCATCCGGGAGTAGTTTAGAGATTGTGAATAAAGAAAATTGCCAAAGACCACTCAGTAAGGAAAGGAGAGTCACAGGAGAGATGCAGGTAACCTGGAAACTGAGGGAGAGAGGACTTTCAGATCACTGAGCATGATCAAGTGGCATAAAATGGCCTTTAGGCAGAGTCTTATGATGAGTTTGACACGAGAATATTTATAGCATAAACTAGCCCGAACATAGTCAAGGTAGGAAGTACAAAATGCCCTTTCAAGAATGGAATTGGTGAGGAATTGGTGAGGGAAAGATTGTAGTTCAAAATGATGGAGACAGGGGGAGGGATTTTCCCCTTGCAGAAGGCTTGACTCCACTTTTAGGCTGAATGGAAGGAGTGGGAGGGACAGAGGAGTCAGGATAGAGAAAAAACAACCTGAAGAACAAGCTCCTCGAGGAAATCGAAAGGGATGCCACACACAGGTAAGGGTTTGCTCTAAAGTGCTCTTCAAAGTTAACAGTCCAGTTATAGACACTGTTGCTGCAAAACAAACCACACCATATGCAAAATGTAAAGTAAAACAATCACCATCTTATGCACGCTGCTTCTGTGGGTCAGAAATTGGACAGAGCACAGTGGGGCTGGCTTTTCTCTGCTCCACAGTGTCTGGGGTCTAATTTAGAAAGACTCAAATAGCTATGGGTGACTCAAATGTCAGGGGGCTGGAATCACCCAGGGTCTTTCGCTCACGTGGCTGATGCCCGGGCTGGGATGATTTTAAGGCTGGCCTCAGCAGGGTCGATTCTTCGGGCACTCATGCATAGCCTGTGCATGTGCCTTGGGCCTCCTATGGCATGGCAGCAGTATTTTGAGAGGAAACAATAATCCTCATGGTATCATCACTCCTATGTTGTTGAAAAGAGTCCTAAACCTCAGGAAGTTCATGTCACTTGTTCAGTGTCATAGAGCTTTACAGTGTGCTCTCAGTTTTGCCTAAAAAATACATTCATATCACATATAGAAAAAATTATGGGAGAATACACATGAAAATTTTAGAAGTAGTCATATTTGAATAGTGTAATTTTTATTTCCTTTTAGATTTTCTCTGTTTTGTTTTTACGTTTTAGCAATGATTATGCATTGCTCATACATTAAAAGTTTTGTTTTTACTTTCTAGATGAAGCCTTCTCTAAGCAGTCTAATAACCCCTTGGACTTAGTTGTTTTCAGGACAAGCCCAGGGGTGGCATCTCCTGGATGGAAATACAAACCAAACATCTGCCAGGCATGTACCAAGGGTTCCATACTTGACATCATCTTATCTTGGAGAAGAGATTCTCACACTATGGGACTGACTCAGACATCATGCCTCTTCAGCCAGGAAGAGGAACTGACATTCCCTAAGGTATCCTATAGCATAGCTATATCAGAGATGGCCACATGAGGAGGCCAGGACATCATTGAGCAACATGCATTGTGGTTGAGCATCATACTATTGTGACCAAGAGTCCAGGTCAAGAATGCCAGCGTGCTTCTCTCAACATAACATAGCTTGATTCTGGGCTTTTAGGCTTGTAGGTTCTTTCTATCTTCTGAAACTCATCCGAGATTTTCAGCTCATACTTTAAACACGTTGAGGGTATCTTTGAAACGCAACAGCATCTCCCCAGAGATCGTCCTCTTAGTTTACACAGTTTTAAGTTGGGGGTTTTATTCACTTAAATGAAAATGTAAGAATTTTAATTTAGGTTGAAATTTTTTAATGTTAGCTTTGAATGCAATTTAGATGAAGCATAATCAAAATGCAGGTTCAAATTCAACCAGCCCTTTCTGAGAACTGTGCCTGGCACTGTGCCCAGTCCTCCCTGATGAGCATACACTCTTGTCTTTTCAACATTCACCCTGCGTTCTTCTGTCAACCCCAAATCAGGTGAGGCCAGCGAGTGAACAGTATCTGAACTCAACCACTGAGTTCACCCAAAATCTAATTGGCCTTCCTTGTGAAATATATTATTTTGATGAGGAATCAGGGGACCAATTAGCTGAGATGCTTTGGACAAGCCCTCCATTTAGTCACCTGTAAAATGAGAAGAGGATAAGGAATTGGATGAGGCATCTCTAAGACCCTTCTGGCCCTAAAGTCTCGGCTTCTTCAAGTCACAGATGTGAGCACGTCTCTTGTTACATCAGAGCTGCCCTTTCTCTGTCATCAGACAGCCACAGGCCCACAAGTTATCTACTGGGAGGCACACAAACATATCCATACACATCCTGAGCCCACACCCCTGCAGCAAACGGCCTCACCCAGTTTCACACAAAGAGAAGCCACCTGCACATGTGACCAACCCTGGCGGCTCCTGAGCAGCTGCTCCTCTTTGCTCTCTAAGGCAGCAAAAGGGATGTATTTCCCTCATCGAATCTTTTTTCTCTTAAAGAATCAGAAGCCTCCTTCACTCTTGCCTTCTCACTATCTGGAATTCAACCCTGTTTACTATAACTGGCTATTTAGCTATCTAAATTTTCTATGTGACCGTGAATTCCACAAGGAAAACACCCATGTGTTATCTTACTGAGTGTTTTGGCTTCAGCAACTAGCTGGGAACTAGATATAGAGGCAACGAGTGCTGAATAACCTTGTCACCCCTCCCTGCCCACTCTTGTGGTGGATTAGAGATGACTGCATGTTCTCTGACACCTCCCCAGTCAAGAGATGAAGTCCAAATCCCCTTTCCTTCTATCTTGGCAGGCAGATCCCATTTGTATTTTTTTTTTTTTTTTTTTTTTTTTTTTTTTTTTTTTTTTTTTGAGAAGAGTCTCACTCTGTCACCCAGGCTGGAGTGCAATGGCTCTATCTCGGCTCACTGCAACCTCCACCTCCCGGGTTCAAGTGATTCTCCTGTCTCAGCCTCTGGAGTAGCTGGGATTACAGGTGCATGCAACCACTCCTGGCTTTTTGTATTTTTAATAGAGACAGGGTTTCACCATGTTCCCCCAGGCTGGTTTTGAACTCCTGCGCTCAGACAATCCACCCATCTCAGCCTCCCAAAGTGCTAGGATTACAGGTGTGAGCCACCGTGCCCGGCGATCCCACCGTGCCCGGCGATTACTAGTTTCTACATGAGGAAACTGAAGCTCAGAGGTTCAGAGATACAATCCTCAAGGTCATCCAACTGGCAGGTGGGAAAGCCAAGATTCAAGCTGAGATCTTTCTAACTCCAAAGTTAAAGCCCTCTATAACCACTGGGCTGTCTTGCTTCCCAAACAATGTTACAGCGGGTGTGCCTGTTTGTGTATATATGTGTGGCATACAGAGAGGTAGAAAAACTGGATACCTCCTTGAGCAAGCATTGGCATCGTACAGCCCACAGCCAAATCTGGCCTGTTTTTATAAATAACACTTTGTGGAGCCGCAGCCACACTCAGTCATTTACATACTGTCTATGGTTACTTTCACATCACCACAGCTAAGCTGAGTAGTTGCGACTCAGCAACCATGTGGCCCGAAAAAGCCTGAAGTATTGACTATCTTGTCCTTTACAAAAAGTTTGCTGATGCCTGTTCTAAAGGATCTACATAGGAGATTACTTACATCCCTTCAAGGACACAATAGGCCTCATTTTTTCCTGAGGCAAGATATAAAGTTACCAACTTGTCCCAGTTTTTCCTAGACTTTCTGTTATTTTTCTCCAGAAAAACCTTAGTCCTGGGAAAACTGGGATGGTTGGTCATCCTAGTTCTAGATTATGCACCACAGACTCTATATAAGTGTGCAGTCCTGCTCTCCCTTGAAATGCCCTAACTGCAGCTTCCATGGCTACCTAAGAGGGAATCAGATGCCCCAGGCACAGAAGGCACTTCCTTCTCTGCCAAGGTCCCACCACAGAGCAGGCCCAAGGCAAGGCCACCCTGTTAATAAGCTTAATTGGATTTGCCAGCTGAGCCATGAATTCATTATCCCTGTCAATCCCCAGCCTTAGAGAGCCAAGAAAAATTCCTAGAGGAAATAATAAAGGTCTCTTGTCTGGGCCTGTGCCTCCCTTCTTTCTCTCCCTCCCACCCTGAAAAGGCATATACAGTGTGCTACCGTCTCGCATTCCAGGACATAAAGGAGATACTGTCAGTGATGCAGACGTTTTAAGAAGTAGCATTTTCATAATGAAAAAAAAGGTCTGGCTGGTTTTTTGTTGTTGTTGGGTTTTTTGTTTGTTTGTTTTTTTTTTCTTTTTTTGAGACACGGTCTCCCTCTGTCACCCAGGCTGGGGTCCAGTGGTGTAATTAATCAAAGCTCACTGCAGCCTCCATCTCCTGGGCTCAAGTGATCCTCCCACCTCAACCCTTCAAGTAGCTGGGACTACAGGCGTGCGCCACCACACCTGGCTAATTTTTTTGTGTGTTTTGTAAAGACAGGATTTCGCCCTGTTGCCCAGGCTGGTCTCCATCTCTTGAGCTCAAGCGATCCACGCACTTTGGCTTCCCAAAGTGCTGGGACTACAGGCATGAGTCACCACACCCGGCCAGTCTGGCTCTTTTTTTTTTTTTTTTCTTGCATGTTTTCACCATGTTCTTGGGGTGTGTATAATAGGAGTGGAGTAGGTGATGTGCATACACATAGCCTATGCATAATTTTTCAGATGCGTGAACTTTCCCAGGCTTAATAATTTGCCCGAAGGTCCCCTCACTTTAGACATTCACATCTTGATGCACAGAGGACCACATAATGAGAGTTGTATGGACGAGTCATCTACTAGCAAAATTATCTAACACAATGCCAAAAACCTGAGTGTGAGCTGAGACTGGGAAAAAAGCAGCCAAAAAAGGCCTCTCTCCCTGTGCAGTTCTCAGAGGGAGGCCAGAGCTGCCTCAACAGCACAAAGAAAAGGGAGGGCCTCTTGCCTTCCTCCCAGACTTGAGTGATAAGCTCTAAAGACAAATGGTTCTGGAAGAACGGACTCAGCTTCTGCAGCCCCTGACCAGGAAGAGAGAAATGGCTAGAGCAGTTTCAGCAAACTACAGTCCTCAGGCCACATCTGGCCTCCCTTTGTTTTAGTGCAGCCTGCCCACAGGCTAAGAATGATTTTTACATTTTTTAATGGTTGCAAAAATTAAAAGAATACTATTTGTGATACGTAAAAATCATATGAAAATCAAATTTCAATCTCCATCAGTAAAGTCTTATGGAAACATGGCCAAACTCACTTGCTTTTGTGTTCTCTGTGGCTGCTTTCCCATTTTACAAATAAAGAAACTGAGGTCCAGAGGGATGAAATAAATGAATCATCCCAAAGTCACACAGTTTGTAAGAGGCAAAACTAAGATTTGAGCTCAGGTCTGCCTGCCAACAAAACGCCATCACTCTGACAAGCCGCCCTCTTGAAGGAGGCAAAGAAGTGGGTTCTTGGGTGAGTGGGTCAAGGAGAAATTTGGATGACCGATGTCAACTCAAGCCTGAGGGACAAGCCAGTGTTAATCAGTGGACAACAGCTGGCTCATGCAGGGTGTACATATAGAAGATACCTCAACAGAAGCTGAGAGACATTGAAAAATACTGCATGGCTGCTCCTCAATTTACAGAAGCGGAGTCCGGGAGTCCGAGGGCATGAGAGATAGACGACTTTGCCTGGAATCATCCAGGCAGTCATAGCCAGAGCCGGGTGGGGAAACTACCACATCATTAACCCCAAGAGATGAGAGTTGGGTGCAAGCTTCAAGGAATGGGGTCCGTGGGAGAGGTGCTCTGGCTGGCAGATTCCAGTTCCACAGGAGGCCTTGGGCAATTCTGGAGACAAACATGTGTCAGAGGCCAAACTAAGGCTCAGTACACCTACTCTTAGTTCCCCAAAGTTGCAGAAGACAAAATAAATTTGCATTTTTACAATGGGATAATTAATGTGAACTAAAGTACACTTGCAAAAGTTGATCTGTTTGAAAAGGAAAGAAAATGTCCTAAGAAAGACCCAACACTGGGGTCAAAGCTCAATATTTGCAGTTAGTATCTGAGCCCCACTTACTAAATGCCTCTGTCCTAGTAGTACTTCCTTTTCCAATTTTGATCAGAGGAGAGACTGAGCACGGAGGAGAGAACCACGTGCATAAGTCACCAAACCCTCATCAAGCATCTGTTGTGCATTGGGCTTTCTGGGTGCATTATCACTGATCCTAAAAGATAGGCAAAATCATTTCCATTTTATTTGTGAGGAAACTGAGGCTTAGAGTGACCAAGTGATCACCTGAGGTCATACAGCTAGAAAAAAAACAAAAACCAGGTGTCTCCACACTTGGAGGAGGGTTGAGTTTGGTAAATATGAAAAGGACTTCTTTCTCCCAGAGCTGCTGGGTTTTTCAACCTCGCTGGTATAGCCAGATGCCTTTCCTCCCTGGAAAGATGTCTTCTGTTGAACTCTCAGGGCTGAAACCAGGTTATTGAAGGGAAGCTGCCACCTTGGGAAGTTAATGCATCGCAGATGCAGATAAAGGCAGATTGCGAGATTCCATACCTGCAATCAGATGGCTCAGATTCCTCTGCGGGGTCAAATGCCACCACAAATGTCTTTTTTATATAGGCTGAAGGAGCTGATAATGTAAACCTTAACAACCCGGGCAGGGCCCTTTTCATCTCCCTGATCACACTCATCTCAGGATGAAATGGACCGCAGGGAAGGGTTCACAACTCAACTCTCAACTCCAAAGGTTCCTGAAAGATAACCCCACACCTTGTGCAAAGTTATGACAGGAAGCCCCACAAGGCCTTTGTGATAAGCTCTCCCAGCACATTGCTGGGGACTGACAATTGTTTGGCAAAGGGGTGGTGTCCACTGCTTCAACTGTGACTTTGGACCAGAGAGTTGTAACAGACAAATGTGGCTCAGGCCCGGCAACCGTGCTCTGCCTTGTGTCAGGGACTGGCTGAGATTACTTCAAGAGGGAAATTGATGCTACTAAACCCCTATGTGGTGTGAGTGACACTCTAGTGGCAGGTGACAACCCTGGATACATATCAAGGGGATGGGGAGAGACATGCTGAACTGGTTGCAGTTGAGTTTTGGGAGAGCGTTTTAGCACTATAACCACTTTTAGCTCTAGACTCAGGCTTCTGCTGAATTTCGGCTCCAGTCTTTCATATTCCACATAGTAGATGACCTCCTGCTACTCCCAGTTATCTGGTAGTCTATGAGCCATGAGTCTAAGTGTCTCAGATATCAACTACTGGTCACACACCCCAGAAAGACAATGAAAGTCCTGACATTGTGGGAATCTCCCCAGCCCATTTCTCCAAGCCTGCCCAAGCAGAGTTCTAGAGCTTTGATCTATGCCAAAGATCTATGCCTAAAAGGCCAAACTTCTAGAAGTTCCCACGTATACGTAGCATGCTGGTTCCTGGCCCAAGGACTTTGTGTGTGCTGTACCCTCTGTCCAAAACTCCATTTCCCCACTTGTCCACCCACCCATCCCCTCCTCTTTCTTCATAACATGGTGCAGACATCCTCTCAAAACCAGTCTTTCTCTGAACCTCCAGGGTGGCCCTCCTCCTCTTCCTCTGTGCTCACAGCCTCCTACCTAACCCCACTGCCCTTCTCTCTCAGCACCTCTCTTGTTAACACTCAACTGGGTGTCCATCAATCTTCACCACGAGTCAAGCCCACGGATGGTCAAGGCATGGCCTTCACCATCCCTAGAGCTGCACAACCAGTGCTTGGCCCATAGAAGATTTTTAATAGATGCTTACCTTCTTAAACACTTGGAAGAATTAACTGAAACCACAAACTCACGCTAGAGCAGCCTCTTTTAGAAATCTCCTCATTTATTTGTTCAGCCCATGTTTTTGTGCGCCTGCTAGGGGTCAGGCACTGTGACAGCACAGGAAAGACAATGGAGAGCAAAACAGGCCTTGCCTCTGCCCTCAGGGAGCTGATTCGTGGCAGAATCAAACAGTAGTGGCACTATTAACTTTTTTCTTAATAGACATTTTTTAGTTCTTTTTTAAAAAATTTTTAAGTTCTATTTTTAATTAACAAATAATAATTCTATATAGTATATATATTTACATTGTGGAATAATTAAATCTAACAATTCTATCACCTCACATACATATTATTTTTGTGGTAAAAATATTTAAAATCTACTCTTCTAGTGATTTTGAAATATATAATGGACTACTATTTAGTAGAGTCACCATTCTGTGCAATAGATCACTCCCATGTTTATTGCAGAATTATTCACCATAATCAAGATATGGAAGCAATCTAGGTATTCATTATTGGATAAATGGATGAAGAAAATGTGGTGTCTATACACAATGGAATATTTTTCAGCCTTTAAAAAGAAGGAAATTCTGGGCCAGGCATGGTGGCTGACACCTGTAATCTTAGCACTTTGGGAGGCAGAGGCGGGTAGAATCACCTGAGGTCAAGAGTTCGAGACCAGCCTGGCCAAAATGGTGAAACCCCAACTCTACTAAAAATACAAAAAATTAGCTGGGCCTGGTGGCGCACCTGTAATCCCAGCTACTCTGGAGGCTGAGGCAGGAGAATTTAGCTTGATCCCAGGAAGCGGAGGTTGCAGTGAGCTGAGATTGTGCCATTGCACTCCAGCCTCAGCAACAGGAGTGAAACTCCATCTCAAAAAAAAAAAAAAAAAAAAAAAAAAGGAAATTCTGTCATTGGCAGAAACACGAATGAACCTGGAGGAGAGTATGCTAAGTGAAATAAGGTAGGCAAAGAAAGACAAAAGACCACATGATCTCATTTAAAGGTGGAATCAAAAACAGTCAAAGTAGAGAGTAGAGCATAGAATGGTGGTTACCAGCAGCTGGGACCAGGGGGCAGATGGGGAAAGAGAAATGCTGATCAAAGGGTACAATGAACTATTTAACTGTGGTTCTGATAAATGCTACCAAAGAAGGAGGCCAGGATTGGGCGGGGGAGGCAAATAAGGCACTGGCCCCAAGTGCAAAATTTAAGGTGGAGCAAAAACAAACAGGGAAAAGACAAATCAAAATTAATACAAAAAACTTCGTGCTCAAGAAACTATCCAAAATGTAAACAAAGCCCAAGGCATCGTGCCAAGTCACAATGGAGCCAAAGGCATAAGGAAAATATGCGCCCCTATAGACATGATTTTGCATATTTTAATGGTTATTTTTTCCCAGAACATTAAAGTAGTTGAAAATCACTGAACAATGTAAAAGTAGGATATTAAAACTCACAACATTATTTTATGTTTAAATATTTTATTTATTACCAAGAAGAATTTATCTTTTATTATAGCTTAAGCTAATTAAAAAATCATTTAAGATTGCCACTTGTCACATGAATTTATCAAACATGACAATTTTCTCCAGTGAAAGCAAGATAAGCAAAGAAGTAGACACCAAAAACATTATTGAGTGCTTGCTTCCAAAAAGCCTGGAGTATACAGTTTTCCTTTCCTTCAGGCACCAGCTTGGCTCAGAACAGCATGGGTCTTTATTTAAAATTTGCGATTTTGTTCACCTTGAATTTTTTGCGTTAATTTTGATATGTTAAATAATTGCATTAAAATACTATTTATCTTGATATGAAGGGGGTTTTATGGGCACCCACTTAAAATTTTGCACCCAAAAGTGAGTCCCTCTTTTGCCTCACCCTCATCCCAGCCTTGCAGAATAAGGGTAGAGGAGGCCAAACCTAGGCTGAGTGTGAAGGAGGGCTCCCCCAGGGATGTGACAATGAACGTCAATCCTGGTGGAAGATGACACAGTTAGAACTGTAGAGGGCTCTGCCTGCAGTTAAACCCTGGGCCAGGAAGGAGCTTGCTAAAAAATAAGGACAATAACTGCAAACACAGACATTATGCTAGTATGCAGAGGCATTGTCCTAGCAGACATTCATTTGATTCTTAATACAAACTTATGTTGCTGGTATTATTATTACAATTTTACAGACCAAAACTAGGACATAGAAAAGGTAAGCTAGTAGTTCAAAATCACAGAGCCATGAAGTGATCCAGCTAGAATGTGAATGCAGGCAATCTCGGGCCCAGTCCATCCTGGAAATCCTTCGTCTCTCTCACTCAGAGAGAAGTTTACATTGGCTAGGGTGGAGTGAGCCACCGGGAGGTTGCCATGAGTGGAGAGTGAGATATAGGGCCGAAAGTTCCAGCCTTGTGAAGGTCCCAGTAGGAATTCTAAACCCTTGGAGGAAAAGTAACTCTTGCCATTTTAATGTTATTTTATTTTGCCTCTTTCTTCCCGCTGTCATATTTACAGGTGTCTTGTGCTTTAATCTTAGAAATCTGGAAATATTCTGTTCAGGTGGTCCCTGGAAAGACGTAGAGCAGAGGTGTTTTATTCTAATTTACTTTATAATTTAAATGAGGGATGTCTCAGCCAAGACAGAGTGGATTCCAACACACTGCTAATGCAAAGCCTTGCCCGTACAGCCATGAGGTCAAGGGACCTACAGCAAACAAGAACCTCAGCATCGTCAGTCATTGACCATATTCAACCATGCTTGACTACAGGTAGTAACATACACAGTGGTCAAGCACACAGGTTCTGGTATGAAATTGCCTTTGTCTTGACTTTGCAACCTTGGGCAAGTTACTTAAAGCCTCTAAAGCTCAGTTTTCTCACCTTTAAAATGGGGTGTCATCACAGTGTCTGTCATTACAGAGACTGGCTCAGCTGGTCACAAAACCCACTTTTCTCTTCTCCTAGCCCAGAGCTAGCCTATGCTTATTGAACAGATTCGCTTGCAATTTGGTGTGGCTGTGACTAAGTATTGGCCAAAAGAATGTGCACAGAAGCAATGGATACCACATCCAGACCTGACTCATACAACCTCCTTTACTGCTGTCTGCTCTCTTTCTTCCTTTCTCTGTCTGCTGGCAGAATGCTGAGCCCCAGGGTGACTTCAGAAGCTGTGTGTTGAATACAGAGCGTCTGTCAGCCAGAATCCCTGATTAAGTATGTGGAGCAGAGAGCTACTGTCTTGGACTAGGTTTCCTCCAAGCAGAGGCTGAGACAGGGATTAAAGTATATGTGATTCACTGAAGGAGGGATCTCAGGGAAAAGGAAGTGTAAAAAGCAGGAGAGGACAGGAAAAGGAACTAACCGAGTATGTGGTTTCAGCAGAGTACTAAGCTGCGGCAAGATTCCACAGGAGCCCTGGAGCTTGAATTCCACCAGAGCTGGGCCCGCTTGGAAGCAAGTGGGGAGGGTGGCCTTAGTACCTGTATCAGGCAGTAATTGGCTAAAGGCCACCACTGCCACCCCACGAGGTGGGAGGTGTGACCTCCTGGGTGAGGCAGACCCATCTCTCCTCCCCCAGCCATTCTGCAGAAAGCAATTTTCTGAAAAGCGGGGTAGTTGTGAGCCCCTTGTACCAGCAGAGGCCTGGGCACTGGGTAGGGCTCCAGCAGCACCCACTATAGACATCCCACTTCCCAATCAGGAATTCCTGATTTATGAGAGCAATAAATTAAGTTCATTTTCTTATGCCTCCATGATTTCTGGGTTTCTATGTATCATTGTAAGGAACATAAGCAATACTGTGTACTTCATGGGGTATGTAATGATTAAATGAGATGCTGCATTTGAGTTGCTTAACATGTGGTACGTGTTCAATGACCACTAGCCACAATTAGTAATTATTGCCCTTTGTCAGGTAATAGAGATGGAGAAATAGCTGTTCTGCCTTCTCTGGAAGGCCTCGTGGCCTTGTGGGCACAAGACAGATGGAAATTAATGATTACAGAAATACAGTAGGGACCGTGTCTGAAATGTGTTCATAGCAGCTCACACCTGCATCTACCTAGGAACAGAATAAAATGTTTCAAGCCAGAAGTGATGCTTGAGTTGACTTCTCATGAATGAGCAGGTGCTGTCAAGCAGGCAAAAGACAGAAGAGCACTTCCAGCAAAGGGGACATGCATTTATGCTATGTTCAAGGGCATTTCTTGTGCTCCGAGGTCTCTGTAGTATTCACACAGGTGTTGACCTTGTCTGTTGAATCAGTGACCTCTAGAGTTGAAGCCCAACTGCCATTTGGCTATATAATCCAGGACAAGTCATGAAACCTCTTGATCCATGGCATCTACAGTTGTCAGGGGTGGGAGAGGGATAGTGACACCATCCCTCCCTCAAGCTTGAGATAAGGTTTTGATTCCAGAACCGGGCAGCATAATACCTTGCCATAGGGGGTGCTGGATTAATGATAGCCCCTGATATGGTTTGGCAGTGTGTGCACCCAAATCTTATCTTGAATTGTAGTTCCCATAATTCCCATGTGTTATAAGAGGGATCCGGTGGGAGGTAATTTAATCAAGGGGATTGTTACCCTTGTGCCATTCTCATGACAGTGAGAGAGTTCTTATGGGATGTGATGATTTTATAAGCGGCTTTCCCCTCTTTTTCTCAGCACTTCTCCTTGCTGCTGGCATGTGAAGAAGGACATATTTGTTTCCCCTTCCACCATGATTGTAAGTTATCTGAGGCCTCCCAAACCAGCAGAACTGTGAATCAATTAACCTCTTTCATTTATAAATTACCCAGTCTCATATATTTCTTCATAGCATTATGAGAATGGACTAATACAGCCCCCTCCTATTTCTTGCATCCCCTCCAGCTCCATCCTTCCCCTGGTGGTCTCCCAGAGTGTCAACCTCAGGAGAACTTAGTTGGAACCAAAAGCTTCCACCTCCCAGCCTCCTTAAACCTCACCTTTCTTCTCTACATCTGTCCCAAACTAGAGGCTGAGCTACTTGCTAAGGGTCATACACTTTTCATCAGCACTCCCATCCCCATTCTCCCACCAGTTCCTGTTCACAACCAAGGCCCCTTCTCCTTTCCCAGTGTTCCTCTTGCATGCTCCACTAGCTAGCAGAAGTTTGAGGAAGTATTTATGTGCAATGTACAAAGTGAGTTCCAGTTCCCTGACAGCCAGCTTTATTTTTAGCAGCCCTCCAGGCTCCTGCATGTCTCTTTCGAGCTCCTTGGCTTCCCGATCTTTTCAGCAGGAGCAGAGATGTGCCTGGATACAAATAAGATACACACTCTGAGTCTTTTTTACCTAAATATTTGCAGCTCCCAACCAGCAAGTCTAATAGTCCAGCCTTCTCTCTGTGAACCTATTTTGTCTGCCCCACTCCTCAACTCCTTGTTTTTTCCAGTTTTTGGATTACTGCCAGGAGCAATCATTTCCCTTTCCCCATAAAGGAGCAGGAAGATACTTCCCTTTCCAAATACAGAGACACTGGAGCAGGAGGGGCTGCAGAACCATATTTGGCAATGAATCTCAGCTACAATCCTGCAGGACAAGGAAAATCCAAGAGAGGAGACCCAAAAATAATAATAAATAATAAATAACAACAAAAAAAAAAAAACCCTCACACAGGAGAAAAGGTTTAAGGCTTTAAGGACAAACATGTTGCTTAGAACCTAGGGGTTGGGCCTTATAAGTCCCCTTAACTCCAGCCAGGGAGCAGAAAACTGACATGGCTAAGCCCAAAACACAATAGACACAGCTCTGCTGTCCCCACTGTGTATGTGAGGGTCAGTCCACTGTGGCTGTAGGTAAGCCCATGGCTCTGGAGTACCTGCCAGACTTGTGCCCATATCCTTCATTCAAGGTACACAACCTGTCTGAGCCTGTTTTCTCATCTGCAAAATGAGATAATTAATGATGCCTTCCTTGTAGGTTTCCTGTGAGCATTCAATATGATAATTACAGAAGGTACTTATCACTGAGCATTGCTCCGTCCACTGCCAGCGCTTAGTAAGGGGTTGTTGTTATGATTTTCATTTTTTACATTCATTTGCTAGAAAAACCCTGGAAACTCTTCCCAAGAAATGGGAACTCCTGAATAGGATGATTGGCTTCTCTTTTTTTTTTTCTTGGCAGCCCCAGAACTTAGCATAGCATAGTATCATACACTCAATGTTGGCTGAAGATGAAAAGGTAGAAGATACCACTCCTAGTTCATAGATCAGGTCTAAGGAATAAGGGAACCCCAGTTTGTATGCCTCCAGCCCCTGTCTTTTCACTAAGCCATGCTTATCCTGAGCTGCCTCACTTACAAAAATGATTTGTAGAGACAGGTAAAGTTATAACAGGTGTTTGTCTGAGGGGTCAAGAGGGCTGGGGGTGCTTCCATTTCAGACCAGAAACAGGCAGGTGCCAGCTGGTGTTTTCTTGTCCTACACAGGTGTTCTGCATTGCCAGTTCTAACCCTTGGAATTTCTTAGCTGGACATTCACCTACTCATTCATTCACTCATTCTTTCACTCATTCATTCATTAAGGAGTGATTGCAAATCTGGGAGCAGAGGAGACAAAATGCAATGAGACATGGGCTCTACCCTCGTGAAGCTCACAGTCTACCAACAGACACAGCCTGTAAATAAGCAATTGCTGCATACAGAGATGAAGATTTTAAAGAAGGTTTGCTTGTGGTCCAACTAGAGATGGTGGAGTAAGAGGTCAGAACTACTTTGGGGGCAAGAACAGGGGTCGGAGAGGACTTTATCCAGAAGTAAAGGCTGGAGCTGGCTGGGACCTCATTGAGTGAACAGGATGAAGAAGGCATTACCAGCTGAGAAAACAGACAAAGGCACAGAGGCATGGCTGAGAAGAAAGCATTAAGAAGACCACAAACAGCCAGGTGTGATGGTGCATATCTGTAGTCCCAGCTACTCAGGAAGCTGAGGCCAGAGGATTACTTGAGCCCAGGAGTTTTAGGCTACAGTGAGTAACAATTACACCACTGCACTCCAGCCTGAGCAACAGGGCAAGACTCTGTCTCAAAAAACAAATAAACAAACAAAAGAAACAAACAACTGGGAATGCCAGACACCTAGGAAGAGTTAGGAGCAATGCAGCTGGAGAAGGCAGCAGAAACAGGCTGAGCAAGCCTCACGGGCTTTATCCTGAAGGCAGCTGTGGATCACTGAAGATTTTCAGGCAGGGAAGTGATATGACAGATTTGCATTTTAGGAACAAGGTGAGCCTTTCTGATCCATGCATGAACTCATCAGGCCCACTTAAGTGAAGCTGTGCTCTATGTTCTTCTTCTGACTCTCAGTAGCATTTGTCACTGGATGCCATCTCCCTTTCTTTGTATTCTGGGATGGAGTGCGAGCTTGACTCTCCTCCTACCTCTCAGATCGTGCCTTCTCAGCAAGTTCCTCTTTCACCAGGAATTTCCAAATATGAATGTCTCCCAGTTTTTCTGCCAAAAACTAATGGCCTTCATTTTCTCTCTGCTCTGTGTCTTGGGAACCTCATCCACACCTGCAGCTTCAACATTTTGTTTTTTGTTTTTTTTTTTTTGAGACGGAGTCTCACTCTGTCTCCCAGGCTGGAGTGCAGTGGCACGATCTCGGCTCACTGCAAGCTCCGCCTCCCGGGTTCACACCATTCTCCTGCCTCAGCCTCCCGAGTAGCTGGAACTACAGGGGCCCGCCACCACGCCCGGCTAATTCTTTTGTATTTTTAGTAGAGACAGGGTTTCACCGTGTTAGCCAGGATGGTCTCCGTCTCCTGACCTCGTGATCCGCCTGCCTTGGCCTCCCAGAGTGCTGGGATTACAGGCTTGAGCCACCACGCCCGGCCGCTTCAACATTTTAAAGTACTTTGAAGGTGAGTCCTCAACCCAAATCTCCAACAGGGTTGTATGTAAGATAGGGAGCCCCACAATGCTGCTAAGTTGCCTAAACATTACTGGCTAACATTATAAAGTCTTTCCAGCAGAGCAGATTTGTAGCCATATGCAAGAGTTTAGCTAAATCCTGTTTTATGTTAAGATTGTCACAAATGTATTAAAGTATTAAAGAGGCAAAAAGTAGCGTGGAGGCCGGGATTACACCTGTAATCCCAGAACTTTGGGAGGTCGAGGCAGGCAGATCACAAGGTCAGGAGTTCGAGACCAGCCTGGACAATATGGTGAAACCATGTCTCTACTAAAAATACAAAAATTAGCTGGGCATGGTGGCACACGCCTGTAATCCCAGCTACTCGGGAGGCTGAAGCAGAAGAATCACTTGAACCTGGGAGGCGGAAGTTAAAGTGAGCCAAGGTTGTGCCATTGCACTCCAGCCTGGGTGACAGAGTAAGACTCAGTCTCAAAAAAAAAAAAAAAGTAGCATGGATACTGTTATACTCATCAAATAGATTCTTAGCCCTCTTCAGCAAGTGTTTACCGAAAACGTACTCAATATACAACCCTATGCTGGGCACTGTGGAATATACAAAGGCAACCTTTCACCCTCTCCTTTTCCTCAATGTGTTTTCACACCAGTGAGAACAGCAAGGGGCAATAGGGCATTGTGACCAAGAGCACAAACTTTGGGCTTCACAAGCTTAAGTTTGCATTCTTGCTCCTCACAAGCATAATCTTGGGAAAGTTATTCCATCTCTTTTAAGTTCAGTTTCTTCATCTGTAAAATGGGGAACATAGTACGTCCCTCATAGACTGGTTTCAAGGATTTCATTCAATCAAAACTTAAAACATAATGCCTGGGATGTTGCAAGGACTCAATCCATGTGGTTGAAAAATATTCACCCACTGTGAAAAAGTTTGGCAGTTCCTCATTACAAGTTATCATGTGATCCAGCAAGTTCAACCCTAAGTATATATCCAAGATAAATAAAAATATTTGTGCACACAAAACCTTGTATGATAGTGTTCATAGCAGCATTATTCACAGCAGTCAAAAGGTGACCCAACTGTCCATCAACAGATGAAAAATTGCGGTATACACACATGGTAGAATATTCAGCAAGAAAAAGGAATGAAGTCCTGATATATGTCACAACATGGAGGGATCCCAGAAACATGATGTTAAGCTGAAGAAACCAATCACAGAGGATCACATATTGTATTTTTCCATTTTTATAAAATGTCCAGATGGCAAATCCAGACTGGGGAGAACACCACAGGGAATGGGAGAAGGAGACTAGAAGGCACTGCTTAATGGGGACAGGATTTCCTTTGGGGTAATGAAAATGTTCTAGATAGAAGTGGTAGTTGCACAACATTGTGAGTGTACTAAATGCCATGAATTATTGGTTTTAAAATGGTGAATTTTATGTCATGTAAATTTAATCTCAATTTTTTAAAAATTGATCTTTTTTGGCACTGAATGAATGAAAGCACATCATGCTTTTCCTGGTCCTAGGCTGGTCCTGGCTTTTATGTTGGCTTGAAATTTTGTGCATTGATTCTGTGTCCTGAAACTTCACTGAAGTTTAAAAATCATGGGGGCAAGGCAGGATCCCTGAGCTCCTCTGTAGTCCTCAGTTTCTAGCAGAAATGCAGTAAACAGTTCTTGCCTTTATGGAGCTTATAGATGGTAGGAGTGCTCCTAAGCTCCGAAGATAGGTTAACATCTTGTAACCACAATCTGCAACCTCTGTGCAAAACATTGTAAAGCTCTGAGTCTCAGTTTCTTCCTCAATGAAATAGAAGTAGTAATAGCGCCAGCCTCAGGGTTGAGGTGAGGATTAAAGAGGGATGAATTAGTTTCCTAGAGTTCCCACCACAAATTTCCAGCAAGTAGGTGGCTTACAGCAACAGAAATGTATTCTCTCATAGTTCTGGAGGCTAAACATCTGAAATCAAAGTAATAGCATGGTCATGCTTTCTTTAGAAGCTCTAGGAGAGAATCCTTCCTTGTCTCTTCCAGCTTCTAGTGACTCCAGGCATTCTTTGGCTTATGGCTGCAATCTTTGCTCTATCTGCACATGGCCTCTCCTCTTCTCTCTCTATCTCAGATCTCCTTCTACCTGTCTCTTTTACCCAGGCTGGTCTACCTGTCTCTTAATAAGCACATTTATCATTGGATTTAAGGCCTAGCCAGATAATCTAGGATAATCTCATCTAAAGATTTTTACCTTAATTACATCTGCAAAGATCCTATTTCTAAATTAGGTCACATTTACTCTTTCAGGAATTAGTACATAAACATATCTCTTGATGGGGGTGGGTAGCTACCATTCAATTCAACCCACTGTTGAAGAGATAATCCTGGTAAGTGCTTTTCTGGCACTTAGTGAATGTCAGATATGTTCTTATGATCATCGTCATCATTGTCTTCTTTATTATTCTGTGGCCATATCCCTGTACGTCTCTCAGGACAGAGCCTAACTGAAATCTTCAGCTCACTGGGGCTCCTCCCAGGCCACAGCCTTCCATCCTTTTTCAGGATGCTGGAGCCTTTTCTTGTGTCTCCCATTCCCTCAACCCCAGTCCAAATTCAATTCTCACTGGGATTATGCAGCTCTTCTCCCTCAACACTACCAACCACTTGAAGCCCCCCATTTCTGCACCCACCCACTATTCTGAGATTCTGGGATCTTAATCCTGTTTGATCTGTTGGACTATATGCACTGGACTCTTCAGGTGCCCTACAGAGCTGACCCTCCGCAGCCCAGTGGCTCTCTCCAACTCATTCCTTTTATTTGGGTCTTGCTCCCTCTTGGTTGAAGCTGAGGGACCAACACACATTCATCCTCAACTAGGGGGCTGATAAAAAGCAAAGGCAGGGCCGGGCATGGTGGCTCATGCCTGTAATCCTGGCACTTTGGGAGGCTGAGGTGGGCAGATCATGAGGTCAAGAGACCTAGACCATCCTGGCCAACATGGTGAATCCCCATCTCTACTAAAAATACAAAAACTAGCCAGGCGTGGTGGTGCGTGCCTGTAGTCCCAGCTACTCTGGAGGCTGAGGCAGGAGAATCACTTGAACCCAGGAGGTGGAGGTTGCAGTGAGCCAGGATCGTACCAATGCACTCCAGACTGGGCAACAGAGCAAAACTCCATCTCAAAAAAAAAAAAAAAAAAAAAAAAAAAAGCCAGGCATGGTGGCTTATGCCTATAATCCTAGCACTTTGAGAAGCCAAGGCTAGAGGATCACTGGAGACCAGCTTTGGCAACATAGTGAGATTCCACCTCTACAAAAGAAGTAAAAACTAGCCATGTGTGGTGCTGTGTATCTGTTGTCACAGCTTTTGGGAGGCAGAGGCAGAAGTATAGCTTGAGCCCAGGAGTTCAAGGCTGCAGTGAGCTATTATTGAGCCACTGCACTCCAGCCTGGACGGCAGAACGAGACCAAAAAAAAAAAAAAAGAAAAGAAAAAAATCAAAGGCCCAGGCTACATTTCCAAATCCAGTTAAATCAGAATTTCTGGGGATGGGGACCCAGTGATTCATATATATATAGAGAGAGATATATATATTTTATATCAAAATATAGGGTGGGTAGGCTCTAAATAATTATTATATATATTTTTATATATTGTGGTGGCAACTCTAGGAAACTAATTCATCCCTCTTTAATCCTCATCTCAACTCTGATTCCAATGGGCAGACAAGATAAAGAATGCCTACCCTGGGGCATAAGCACCCAAGAAAGGCATTGCTCCATTTCTAAGCACTGGAAATTTTCAAGATGTATAAAATGTAGCTATTGCTTACTAAACAGTTCTGGAGCAGAAAAAGTTTTATGGGAGAAACCCCGGGTTTTGGTGATAGGCTTGGAATCAAATCTTGCCACTTATTAAGTTGTGTGGTCCTGACCATGTTCCTTAATCCTTCTGAAGCTCTGTGTTCCTGTGCTTAAAATGGAGTTAATAATACTTATCTCACAGAACTGGTGTGCAGAAGTCATGAATATTAACATCTAGCAGTGTCTGGACCATAATAAGGAAGAGTCAAATTCCTTCTCCTTCCTCTCCTCCCAGAAGTTACAAAAAGTTTAAATCAAATTGCAGACACCAAAACTGCACCTTCTACCAAAAGTTTTTTGGCCCCAGGAAAGGGTTAATTGTTTAGTTTAGAGTCTTAGATATGTGTTCGCTAGATTACAGGCAATTCCAGAAATCCACTCCCAGATGATTAAATTAGGTTGAGGAAAAACGGTGAGGCCGATTTGGCTGTGGCTTCGGGCCACTTGATGGTAATTTGACTAGGTTAACACAGACTGCAGCACACAGAGATTTGGCAGGCTACAAAAGCTGGTAGATGTGAAAGTTCTGGTGAGCTTTTTGGCAGAATCCTCCCTGTTTTCCCATCAAAGGAGAACACCAGAAGGCCATGTGTCCAAGCTGCTTGATCTTCCTGAGCAGCCTTAAATTTCCTGTTCCTGACCATCCAATGTTTTCTCTGTTGTCCCTATAAAATCAAAAGCAGACTCCCCTGTGACACCGGAAGCCAGAACCCAACAGACTGGAAGTGAAGAATTCAGATTTTACAAATGCTCCCAGCATTGTCTCTGCATTTTGCCTTTTGCAGGAACACCCTGTGGTATTCTGGTTCCCAAACTCAAACACATATTCCTTTCCCTTACATTTTCCATCTTTTTACCCTTCCATTAGCAGTTTGCAAACACTCCTATTGCAATTCTCCTCCCCTGATGTATTATTCCGTTCTCACGCTATTACAAAGAACTGCCCAAGACTGGGCAATTTATAACGGAAAGAGATGTAATTGATATGGTTTCACAGAACTGGGGAGGCCTCAGGAAACTTACAATTGTGGCAGAAGGGGAAGCAAACACATTCATCTTTACCTGATGTCAGGAGAGAGAAGTGCCAAGCAAAGGGGGAAAAGCCCCTTATAAAACCATCAGATCTCATGAGAATTCACTCACTATCATGAGAAGAGCGGCATGGGGGTAACTGTCCCCAAGATTCAATTACCTCCCACTGAATCCCTCCTATGACACTTGAGGATTATGGGAGCTACAATTCAAGATGAGATTTGGTTGCGGACACAGCCAAACCATATCACATGAGCTAATAAAGCCAGAGTCATCTGTAACGTCTCTCACACATATTTTCCTCATCTCTTTATCCCTGGTGCCCAGCAGAATGTCTGGTACGTTCATCCATTTATTCATTCAGTCAGTATTTATGGCGTATCTGCTGTTTTCCAGGCATGGTACTTTACCCCTTGTGCATACTTAGTGCCTGCCACATAGAAGATAATCCACTGAATGATTGTTGAAGTAAATTAAGCTTCTTTAGAGCCCACCCACCCTAAGGAACTGGTTTGTAGATAATACATTAGCAAAATTCCAATGGGCCATGCATTCTCAGATATCCTGAGCAAAATGTATCATCCCATACGGAAGCTCATATCACTACCTCAAATCCTCACCATGAAAGGAATTTTAGCGTTCACTTAGACCATTGGATCCCAAATGTGGATCCCTAGGTGATTCTGATGCCAGGGTTGAAACCAGTCCAACCTCCCAACCAAAAATCATCTCCTTGCTACAGCTCCTCCAATGCAATTGGATAGTAGGTTCCAATGGCCTTTACATAATACCCAGCCGCCTTACCAGGACCAACAAGGACCCGTAGGATCTGGTCCCTTCCTGCTTTCATTGCCTAGTGCTCTGTCCCTCTGCTCACTACACCAGCCACACTGAGCTTCTCTCTGCTCCTGAGTGCACCAAGCTACTTCCAACCTCCAGGCCTTTGTCCTTGCTGGTCCTTCTGATCACTCAGGTCACACCTCAGAAGTTATCATCTCAGAAACACCTTCTCTAGCCACCCAATAAAGCATAATCTATTACACATGCACATAAAACACACACACACACACACACACACACACACACACAATACATTCTTTTACATTCCCTTTTATTGGAACAATGGCACCCATCACTAGCTACAATTGCCTTTGTATCTGTCTGTTCACTTATTTATTGTCTGTCTCCACTACTAGGATGGAAATTTCATGAAAGCAGAGATCTTGGCCGGGTGCAGTGGCTCACACCTATAATCCCGGCATCTTGGGAGTCCGAGGCGGGAGGATCACGAGGTCAGGAGTTCAAGACCAGCCTGGGCAAGATGGTGAAACCCTGACTCTACCAAAAATCCAAAAATTAGCCAGGCGTGGTGGTGGCTGCCTGTAATCCCAGCTACTCTGGAGGCTGAGGCAGAGAATTGCTTAAACCCGGGAGGCAGAGGTTGCAGTGAGCCAAAATTGTGCCACTGCACTCCAGCCTGGGCGAGAGAGTGAGACTCCATCTCAAAAAAAAAAAAAAAAAAGACAGAAAGAAAGAAAGAAAGCAGAGATCTTTCATGTCTTTTTCACTACCGCATCTATGTCTAGTACATAGTAAATGTTTCATGAGCACTAGTTAAATGAATGAATCTGTCAGCAAATCATTCATTGTACTAAGGGAGGTGAACCTTCTACCTCTGCTGCATGCCCCTAGTGATGGAGGGAGGCCTCTCACCCCCGTTCAAGGCTGCTCTATTCCACTGTGGGCCAGTTGAGATTATTAGAGAATTTTTCCCAGTGCCAAGCTCTCACCTGCCTCCCTCTTGCCTCCTGCCACTGGCTCTGCTTTAATTCCCTGTAGCTGCTCCCAACAAGCCTGGTCCTCCTGCCATATGACAGTCCTTCAAATATTTGAAGACTGCTAAGTTTCCTCTCTGCCTTCTATTGTCCCAGTGAATGGCTTCCTGGAGATGTTGTCAAGAAACAAGGCTGTGTTTACATTTAATGACTGTGCCCATAAAACACTTCAGCTTCCTGAATCTGTAAACTGCCTGTGTTTTTATTTTCCAGGACAGCTGCCGACACACTGCCAGGGTGGGGCTTGCACTTGCATTTTCCCCATCTCCGAGCTGTCCCTGGGAAGAGTCCAAAGGTTGTCTTTACAGGCCCTGAGAAATATGCATCTGGCAATATCAATTTCTAAGAAAGGTACTTGGGAGCTCCTTAGAAGAAAAAAGTAAAAAAGGTGTAGGAGAAGAAGGAAGTCCCTACAGCAGCTCCCTGTAGGAAGGAGGTAATAAAAGAAGCATAGAATAGGTCTTCCTTAAAATTTTATCTTTGTCTCCTCCCCCTGCCTTCCCCAATCACCCTTTCCAAAATAGCACATACATCCCGCCACCACCCCATTGTCGGGCACTTTTTATCCAGTTTCCAAGGCTTCATTTTCTTTACAGCTCATGCTATTTGTCTACTTATTTGTCTCCTTGTTATCAGCTTGTAACTCACATGTTTATTTTTTTTCCCCAAGTAGAATGTAAGCTCCCTAAGGACAGGGAGCTGTCTGTCTTACATGGTATCTATCCTCAGTAGGAAAATATTGCCTGGAGCAATGTTGGTACTTAATAAACAATGAAAGGATGGATAAAAGAATGAATGAATGATTGTAAGATCTCAGGCAGGTCACCTGACCTCTGTGAACCTCAGTTTCCTCAACTTTAGAATGGGATACTGGGGAGGAGATATTCTCATCACTAGGCTGGCTGTTGTATGGCTCAAATCTGAGGATACCTGGGGAAATGTTTCACCAGCTGTAACTCTGTCAAATATTCCTGGTCATTGTGTCACACACTGACATAGGGCTGGACTTATAAGCAGAAAAAGCTAATGCCATCCCTTCGGTGTGACTTCAGGAGCCCAAATGACCCCATGGAAGGTCTCCCTTATTGTTTAACCATCTGAAAATCCCATCATTAGGCATTCCTTTCAGTAAAGGCATCATGTTCCCACTAGAACAGAAATGCTTTCCTCAGTTTGAAGATGGGAGGGCAGAGATAATGGAGAAGAGATAGCTCACTTTCTCATCATCTCAGCTACTCTCCTTTCAGCCCCCGAGTCTTGCTAACTTTTCCAATACTTCAGATGCATGATCCTGGATTACTTTTACTGTCAACTATTTTTGAAACAGAGTGATGGACTTCACTATCATCCACCTATCTTTCCAGCCTGGCTTAGGACTTTGGAGACATTTTCCATCTGGCTCTCAGTCGTGTCCCAACACACATTCCATAGCAGGGGAACTTCAATGTGCAAGTGTTTCCTGTCCTGGTCTTGCCAAAAGAAAACTGGACTCCGAAGATGAGACTCAAGGCAAGGCTTTGGCCCAGACAGTCCCAGTAGGATTATCACTGTCTGGAAGCAGAGGTGGGGTATCCTCCATGCCTTTAGGAGTGGCAGCAAGAAGTAAACATAGAAGCAGCATTATACCAACTCCCCATGGCAATGCCTACCCTCTGGCCAACGCTTCCACCTACTTACTCTTCCTGATACCCTCCCTTCCTCTATCCATTCCAACCTTGATGCGGTTCATCCCCCAAAACTCATTCACTTATTTAACAGGCAGGGGTTCAGCTCCTGCTCTGAACTGGAAGCATATGTAATCATTGTCCTGCAAGGCCTCAGCGTCAAGTGCGAGAAACAAAAGAAATGAAAGGGTGCTGCACAGTGTTATGTTAGAGGCATCTGTAACCAGGGTGTTAAGGTACTCAGAGGAGGAAAATAGAGGAAGGTCTTTTAATAAGATTTAGGAATGTCTGGGAATGCTTTTGAGAGGAGAGGGTAAAGTGAGTTTTAAAGAACAAGTGCAAATTAACCCAGAACAAAAGGGAGGAAGGGCATTGAAACTTGGAGAATAGAATATGCAAAATGAGAGTAGAGCATCTTCAAGAAAGTTCAGGGAGGTTGCTTTGGCTGGAGGGGAGAATGAGTTAGCCAAAAAGGGCCTAGAGAAGCAAAAAGGTTCAGTTGATGACAGCCTAGTAGAGTAGGCTAAGGGGTTCTGGCTTATATGATAGAATGTCATATCCCTTTTATCATAAAGAGAGAGCCACTGAAGGAATTTAGAAGTGATCAAAATTGCACTTAGGTTAATTACTGCAGCTATAGTCTGGAGGACACATTCTGAGAAAAAGGTTCAATAGAAGAGTGAAGAACAGGCTAGGCGTGGTGGCGCACACCTGTAATCCCAGCACTTTGGGAGGCTGAGGAGAGCAGATCACAAGATCAGGAGTTCAAGACCAGCCTGACCAACATACTGAAACCCCATCTCTACTAAAAATACAAAAAATGAGCTGGGCATGTTGGCAGACACCTGTAATCCCAGCTACTCAGGGGGCTGAGGCAGGAGAATCACTTGAACCAGGGAGGCTGATATTGCAGTGAGTGGAGATGGGGTCACTGCACTCCAGCCTGGGTGACAGTGTGAGACTCCATCTCAAAAAAAAAAAAAAAGAAAAAAAAAAAGAAAAGAAAAAAAGAAGAGTGAATAACAAATAAAAAGCTATGGTAAAATTCTCCTAAATGGTGGTGATTCCCAAAATAAAGCAGTGGCAGTTAAGGGGATGGGAGGGTGCTCAGTTTGGGGCATGTTGAGTCCAAGGGTTTTAGAGGCAGATGGACCTGGATCTTTACTTTGGCAGTGCCTTTGCTTAATTGTGTGGCCCTGCAAGACAACAGTCTTTCAACCCAGTCACTTGTTCTGGAAAGAAAGGATAGTAAGTCCCACCTTGCCAGGTTGTAAGAATCTGAGCTACAAATATCAAATATACAGTACAGAGCCAGACTCACAGTAGGTCCTCAATGATGATAGCCTTTATGTATATCACAATTCCTGAGGGAAAGAGGACCATGATGCTGCATCTGCCAATCATCTGCATCATCAATGCCGAGTACAGTGGTTATAGACTATCCAACATTGTGTAAGACTCAGAACATCATATCTCCTTCTAAACTGGTATAGACAAACTTATAAATAAAGTCATTGTCTTAATAAGAAAAACCAACAGGAGCCTGAATGACCGTCAGCCCACAGGTATTTGGGGGATGCCTTCTGCATGCCTAGCATTGCACTAAAAACTAGGATAGCCCAAAGAGGTACCCAGTGAAACACTGAATGTAACACTTGACCTCAAGAAGTTTCCCCTCTGGCTGGGAAAATAAATTAGAAATGCCTGAAACCGTTGAAGAACAATACCTCTTTTCAAGTCTTATCTTAGTGGCTTTCTTTACAACTTTGTCCCTAGTAACCTTGCCCTTCTTCCTGAAACTCACCTTGCCTTTAATTTCCAGGGCCCTACTCTCAACACCGATGGATTTTTTTTTTTCATTCTCTCTTCTTGGTTCTTCTTCCATCTCTTTTTAGTTGTTGGTGATCTCCAGAGTTCCTTGGTACTCTTGCCTTACTGCGCATAGCTCCCTGAGCCACACACCCAGGTCCGTGGCTTCAGCTACCCGGACCTCTGTACTGAGCTCAGCGCTAACCTGCTACACTACCTTGTGGGTAACAGCTCCTGGGTACCCCACACACATGCGAGACATAACATCTTCAATGAAGAACCCATTGTTTTCCCTTCAAACCTATTCCTGCTTCAGGCCGTACCTGAGTTAATGATATGACTATCCATTTAGCTGCCCAAGTTCTGTTTGCTAAGTGATTGTAACACAGTGATTAAAAGCACAAGTGCTAGAACTGAGCTGTCTGTTTTCAGATCCCAGTTCTTCTCATTTGCCCAGTGACCTGCAGGTTATTAAATACCTCTGTGCTTCAATTTCCTCATCTATAAAACAAGTACTTCAATGGTGTCTACTGTATTGAGTTGTTGTAAAGATAGAATAAGTTAATATTTATATAAAGTGCATCAAACAGTGGCACATCATAAGTAATATAAAGGGGTTTATTATTATTATTTTCGATTTCTCCTACTCCCTCAAACCTCTACAAATGATTTGCCCTCACCTTCAGTGAATTCATCCTATCAGGAATCTCACTTCTCCATCCCAATTGCTGCTGCCTGTGTTCAGGCCTTCATCATCTATGACAGACGTTTTCAAAGCCGCATCTACCCAGTGCATGTCCCCAGAGTTGAGGCCCTGGTGACTTCCGGGTGATGCTCACATATCTAATGCCAAGACCTAGCTCTCAGATTCTGTGGTTCCAGAACCCTGGTGTCCACTACAGGGCAGCATGAGTTCATGTAGAGTCAGCGAAGTTTCCCCCTCCACACTCACACTCCCCACCCACAAAATTCCACTATCTCTTCAGCATTATTCCTACTTTGCGTTCCTTTCTTCAGTCCTTACTTATTTCCTGGTCCCTTTTAGTCCACAGACAGGTAGGAAGCCGCAAGCCACCTGGCCTTTTGACTCTCCACTTGTACTCCCCTAGGGTCCCTCCTTCTGGATTGATAAGGGTGGGAACATTCAAGCTACCGATAAGACCTCTGCTCCCAGCTCCTGTCCCTCCACTCCCTACGGCTCAGCTTTGAAGTTCCAAAAACCCTGCCTCTGTGACCTGATTGTCTTATCTTCATAACCAAGGTGAGAAAACAGAGAATGACTTTATGGTTTCCTGTAAGCAGCCTTCTCCAAAGCCATGATTTCCTATAATGGGGTGGAAGAAGATCTGGGGTTTCTCAGAAATTACAGCACTGTCTGGCACAGGGTAGGTGCTCCAGGAGCTGTTAGAGCAGTGGTTCTCAACCAGAGGCGATCTTGCTCACCAGATGACATTTGGCAAAGTCTGGAGACATTTCTGATTATTACAACTTGGGGGATGAGTGCTGCAGGCATCCAATGGATAGTGGCCAGGGATGCTCCCAAGTATCCTGCAATGCACAGAACAGCCTAGCAAGCAAAGAATTATCTGGCTCAACACATCAATAGTACTGAGGTTCAGAAATGCTGGTTTAGAAAATGGAGAGAAAAGGAATGGAAAGAGAGAAAGATACTTCTATGAATATAAAGAGTGAGGTACCATGGCATTTTTGCTCTGCTGCTCTTTTAATCTTCACATATCCACACTTCTAAGAGATGTCAAAAACCCGTTGTGGTTCTAAACAGTATACAGGAAAAGTAACATCTATTTATTTCCTTGTTTTACATGAGCTGACAAACTCACCTGAGAGAGGGCACAAATTCATGGTTCATGGTGCCCAGAGACTTTATAGGTCCTTGCTGGGCAGCTAAGCAGCTGGCATGTTAGGGCAAGTTGCCTCAGTGGGCTTACCTACAAAGTGGGCAGAGGGGCTCAGGGTTCCCGTGGGAACAGTGAATTCTCTGATACCATAGAAAAGGGAGGGCTGACATCAGCAAGAGCTGGAGGACCTCAGGGAGGAGGGCAGGTGGGCTGGATTGTGCACTTGCCTTGGAAAGAAGAGATATCTGAGCCCAGGACAGCAAGGGGTGAACAGAATTCAACAAATAGAGGTGGGAAAGAGGGTTTTAAGAGAACCGCACAAGCAAAGCCTTGAAGTAGAGATAAAATGTATGTCTGACCCATTGTAGTTGCTCATAAACGCCGGCTCCTTCACCCTTAAGAAAACTGAGGTGAGCAGATGAAGCTTACTCTACTGGGACCCCACCCTAGTCAGCCCACCTGACAGAGTCCTTAGTTACAGAAACCTTAGGGCCTTCAGTGACACTTCAGAAGGGGAGATCTGGGAGAGAGCACCAAGACCATCTACTTGAGTGATTCAACACATTTCCTTGTAGGAAAACCCCTTTCCAGGATAATTTCCTCATAATTTTACCATTTTTTAATAGGATCAGTTTATTGGGAAAACACATAATGGCAATAATTTAAGAAGCTCTATAAAGTGTAAGTGAATGTGTTTTAGTCTTCTCAAATGGTGTTTATGTATTTTTTTTCTATTAATAGACATTTTTAGAGCAGTTTTAGGTTCACAGCAAAATTGGGCTGAAAGTACAGAGATTTCCCATATACCCCCTGCCCCCACAAATTCCCAGCCTCCCCCATTATCAGCATCCCCCAGCAGATTGTTTCATGTGTTACAATTGAACCTACATTGACACATCATTATCACCCAGAGCCCATTATCACCCAGAACCCATTAGGGTTCACTCTTGATATTGTACATTTTATAGATTTGGACAAATGTATATTGACATGTATCCATCATTATAGTATCCTACACAGTAGTTACACTGCCCTAAACATCTTCTGTGCTCTACCTCCCTCCCTCCTGAGCCCTGCACACCATTGATTTTTTACTGTCTCCATAAGTTTTGCCTTTTCCAGAATGTCATATGTTTGGAATCATATAGTTTGTAGACTTTTCAGATTGGATTGTTTCACTTGGTAATATGCACTGAAGCTTCCTCCATGACTTTTTATGGTTTGTAGCTCATTTATGTTTAGTGCTGAATAATATTCCATTTTCTGGATGGACCACAGTTTATGTATCCATTCACCTACTTAAGGACATCTTCCAAGTTTGGGAAATGGTGAATAAAGCTGCTATAAACATCTGTGTTCAAGTTTTTGTGCGGATGTAAGTTTTCACCTATATGCTGAGAAATGGCCATGGACATGGGAGGCAATATGTGTTGTGGTCTCTGGACAATGTTCAGAAGAGAAACAGATGGATGAGTTTCCTGGAGAGATTCTGCAGCCTCCTTGGACTCTTCGCTCTTAAAAAGTGATAGCTAGAGAAAAACATCATGTAGCAGATCATGCAAACCAAGCTTCAAGGGGGAAGATGACTTCTCAAACACCCAGAGTTCTTTACTGACAGGTTCAAGATGATAGCCGTGGGTCCCTGCCTGCCTGCTGGCTTCTACCCCTGCTGCTTTCAGATACCCTTATCTAAATCTTAAAGTCCTTCTCTAGATTAGGGGCATGTCACATCCACCCAGAAATATCCAGCAGTACAACTGTTTCTATGTCATACTATTCAGTGGAGTTGAAGAAGAGTCACACAACTTTTCCAAACAGTTAAGTCCCAGAAGGACTTTGCTAGACCTGAAGCAGTGACGCATGATGACACAGACCCTGAAGTCAGATTCAATCCTTTGCTTAACAAATATTTTGGAGTGTCTACTTATGCCAGACATCATTCTCGGAGCAGGGTTACAGGAGTGAGTAGGGTGACTTATGACCCCTGATCTCCTGGCTGCCACTTACTGGTCAAGTGGCCTTGAAATATCATTCGACGTCTCTGAGTGTTAGTTTCTTCATTTGCAAAATGAGATTTTTATTTTAAAAACTACCCTATAACAGAATTGAGACAACATCTGCACATCTGTCAGCCGGCTGCCTGGGACAAGGTGAGCATGCAGTACAAGTTACCTACTGATGTCACCAGGCTAAGGCAGAGCCCTGGGGCTGTCCAGATAGAGATTTATGTTAAAACTCTGGGACAAGTGGATCTTTTGCCTGACCTCTACCATTAAATAACAAGATTGAAAGCAGGTACCTTTTTTCCGTGTAGGTGCTTTTCCACCAGTACATGCCCTTCCTTCTCCCAATCTCTATGCAATGGCTTCAAAGAAAAAATCAAAATAAATCTTTTTCCTAGAAGCCAACTGACCCTTCCTTTGTTTATTAAATATTCCTTAATTGTGAGTGCCACCTGTCCATTGGAACTTCACTTGTCTCTAACATGGTTACAGTAGTCAGGACACCTGAGCCTCCTTAACTGCAGCTCAGAGTCCTTCACTCCTCCTAGGTCAACCTCTCAGCTTCAACATTTACAGGCAGACCTACAAAGGGACTAAGATTTAGCCTGAAGCTGCTACACCTTTGACCTTTGCAATTGTTTGCATTTCAAATTCAGTTTTCCAAGACATTGGAAAAAAAAAAACCCAAAAACCCTCCTTCTATTAATTGAGCAGTGGGTTTCCCAAGGCCTAGGCTAATGGAGCACTCAATAGCTTCTTCATCAGATGAAGGCTTCCCCACTTTCTGCTTGAGATTCTTGTACCCATAGAGAAGTCTTGTTTTGTATATTCTAAGTGGTTATGAAGGTCATAAAGAACCAATGGGGCCTTCATAAAGCCTCTGGGCTTCCTTTGTCATGGTACTAAGATCCCCTGAAATTATTGGCTTGACTTTCACCTGAAGATTTTCAGCAATAGTCTGGCCAAAGGCTTGAGGCATAGCTAACACCTGGTCAATGGTCCTTAGAAAGACACTGGAGAGGCCCTACCAGGTGGTCTTAAGAGGGCAAGCATCTTAATGGCAGCTGACAGTTTGGTTCTGTGCAAAATGAGGCCACAGACCCCAGGAGAACAAGAACAAATCTCTGTGTTCAGAGAAGATTGAAGGACACTCTCAGCATATCTCAAGAGGAAAGTTTAAGGAGGACAGTAAGTTGAAGCTTTGGAGATAAGAATGGAATTACAGAAGTTTACAGCTTCCTAACCCTGGGAGAGGAAAGATAGAAGCCAGAAAATGCTCCCGGGAAGTTATTAACAAACCCAGTCTTCAGGGGTCCAGTGGTCTTTGAAGTTTCTCCTTCACCTACATGTTCAGGTCCAAATTCTTCAGCCTGGCTTTCAAAATGTTTCAGAATCTGACCCCAATGTAGGGAACAACTTGTGACGGCAAAGGTTTAGGGACAAGATTATAGCACCCACAGTGGGGAAGCCAAGTTTGAAGCAAAGCCTGCATATTTTACAGTTCTGAATGTTCAGGTAAGTTACAAATTGCAACCTTATAAGATGGGTCTTATAATTATCTGTTAGAGAAAGAAACAGAGGCTCAGAGACATTAACTGGATTTTAGGGCTCATGTGATAGAAAAAGGCAGAACTGGGGCTAGAGCAAGAGTCTGCTTCCTAAATCTTGGTTGAAGTGTGGGCTCCTGGTATTATGCCACCCCTGCCTCTTCCATCCTTAGGACATACTAAAGACACACTCTGCAAACCTCCTTTAATCACTTTATACGCTTTTGAAAGTTTCTGCTAATTAAAGTCTTGAGCTTCCCTTATTCTATGCTGAGATGCTGTGTCCCTCTTTGCATTCATCTGCTGTCCATGTTTGACTCATTAAATATTCATCGGACAGACTATGCAGGAGAATGATCTTCCTCAGATCATCTTCCCTTTTTGTCTTCTCCTGAGAGAATTTTCACTTGTTCTGTCAATTTTACTTTGTATTGTCTTTTCCCTAACCATAAGCCAAACTTCAGCTTACAAAAGCCTGCTAAACAAGGCTCAGAGGGGATGTTACACACACACACAGCATATATATATACATACATATATGTATATGCACATACATACATACAGAGCGAGAGAGGACAAATCCCAAAGTCAGAGTGCATATGTCATCAACTGTAAATCATAAGCCCGACCCCCTGACTTCCTAACTTGAAAGTCAACTCCAACACACATGAGAAGGAGCCTTCCATAGTCAACAGACTGGGAAAGTTGGAAAGCAATTCTCTTTCTCCATTCTTCAAAACAGCCTGGAGGTGGGGGGTAAATATCTGGGAAGGAATGAGGGGAAAATGCAACAATGATAGAAACAAACTTAGGTGTTTTTCTTTTCATCCTCAAAGACATCTCAGTTTGGGTCATCATACCTAGCTGCTTAACAAACACCTCCCAAATCTCAGTGGCTTAGCACAATAGAAGTTTATTTTTTTCTCCAATAAAACAATGCAAGGGGCAGGGCGTGGTGGCTCAAGCCTGTAATCCCAACACTTTGGGAGGCCAAGGCAGGTGGATCACGAGGTAGGAGATCGAGACCCTCTTGGCCAACATGGTGAAACCCCATCTCTACTAAAAATACAAAAATTAGCTGTGCGCGGAGATGCGTTCCTATAATCCCAGGTGCTCAGGAGGCTGAGGCAGGAGAATGGCTTGAACCAGGGAGTCAGAGGTTGCAGTTAGCTGAGATAGTGCCACTGCACTCCAGCCTGGTGACAGAGCACCTCAAAAAAAAAAAAACACACACAAGGATTCAGTGGACAGCTATCTGTACTATGTGTGATCTGTGTGTGATTCAGGGGCTCAGGCTAAATTATTTCCAACTTAGGGCTCTATAACCCTCATCCTTCACAAGGATCTTTGAACCCTCTGCACTTAGACTGCAGATGAGGACAAAGAGAATGAAGAGGATTGCATGGAGGGTTTTTCTGGGCTAGGCCTGTGATTCCATTGTGCTTACATTCCATTGGCCAGAAACAGGCACCTGGCCACACCTAATTGCCTGGAGACTCGGACAGGAAACCTAGCTGTGTGCATTTTTATGAGCACATCGCAGGTTCTGCTACAGGAGTCTGTTCTACACGGGGTCCTTGAGTTTCAGAGAGGTTCAGGAGAGCCTGCCAAACACTCTGAGCAGCCTTGAGGGGAGGCCAGGCTAGCCCCCCAAGGCTTCCAACGAGTAGATCGACGTCAAGGTTGGATTTCATATGCCTGGAACAAGAGCAATTTAGGCCCCAGGAGCCAGAGGAAAAGCCAAGCCAAAGGCTACTGGATAGAGAAAACTGAAATTTGAATCCCCAAAAGACCAGAGAGACCAGAGGCAGAAATCAAAGTTGAGTTGCAAAGCCAGAAAGTTTTTTTAAAAAAGAAAAAAAGAAGTAAAGAATTGGATGAATAAAATAAGAGCAGTTCAAGAGGGGCTATGGGAAAGGGTCTAAGCAAAATTGGCTCAGACCCTAGAGGAAGTACCTGGGTCATCATTAGAGATTAGTGGGTGTGTAGTGTGTCTGTGGATTGGCTTGGCTTAAAGAGGCAGGAGTAAGAACTTTCCAGAAGAGTGAGAAGGACAACTCATAGTTGACTGTTATGGGTTGAATTTTGTCCCCTCAAAATGTATATACTGAAGTCTTAACCCCCAGTACTCCAGAATGTGAACTTACCTGGAAATAAGCATATTGCAGATATAATTAATCTAAGATGAGGTCATACTGGAGTATAATAGACCCCTAATTCAACATGACTGGTGTTTTTACAAAAAGAGGAAATTTGGACACAGACATGCACACAGAAAGACTGGCTTGTGAAGATGAAGGCAGAGGTTGGGGTGACGAGTCTACAAGCCACAGCATGCCAGTGACTGCCAGCAAATCAGCAGAAGCTAGGCAGGGACCATGGAATAGGTTCATCCTCACTTTTAGAGGAAGCATAGCCATTCAACATCTTGCTCTTGGACTTCTGTCCTCCAGAATGGGAAGAAAATAAATCTCTCTTGTCCAAGCCACCGAGTTTGCAGTACTTTATAAATCAGCCCTAGCAAACAAATACTCTATGATGCTATAGAGGCAGCATCAAGGGGAATATTGCATCAAGGGACAATGGGAGCACAGTGATGTTGCTTTCTGTTCACACCCCATGAATCCAGCTTGTTCAGCACTCTGGATATCAAAAAATGATATATTTATTAAATTTATAATCTGGGCCTTTGAGTGAGTGAAAGGACACATAACAGATATAAAAGAAGGGCTAAGTGCTAGAAGAAAACCCAGACAATACCATTCAGGACATAGGCATGGGCAAAGACTTCATGACTAAAACACCAAAAGCAATTTCAACAAAAGCCAAAATTGACAAATGGGATCTAATTAAACTAAAAAGCTTCTGCACAGCAAATAAACTACCATCAGAGTGAACAGGCAACCTACAGAATGGGAGAAAATTTTTACAATCTACCCATCTGACAAAGGGCTAATATCCAGAATCTACAAAGAACTTACACAAATTCACAAGAAAAAAACAAACAACTCCATCAAAAAGTGGGCAAAGGATACGAACAGACACTTCTCAAAAGAAGACATTTATGCAGCCAATAGACATGTGAAAAATGCTCTTCATCACTGGTCATCAGAGAAATGCAAATCAAAACCACAATGAGATACCATCTCATGCCAGTTAGAATGGCAATCATTAAAAAGTCAGGAAACAACAGATGCTGGAGATGATGTGGAGAAATAGGAACACTTTTACACTGTTGGTGGGAGTGTAAACTAGTTCAACCATTGTTGAAGACAGCGTGGTGATTCCTCAAGGATCTAGAACTAGAAATACCATTTGACCCAGCGATCCCATTACTGGGTATATACCCAAAGGATTATAAATCATGCTACTATAAAGACACATGCACACATATTTTTATTACAGCACTATTCACAATAGCAAAGACTTGGAACCAACCCAAATGTCCATCAATGATAGACTGGCTTAAGAAAATATGGCACATATACAATGATAGACTGGATTAAGAAAATGTGGCACATATACACCATAGAATACTATGCAGCCATAAAAAAGGATGAGTTCATGTCCTTTGCAGGGGCATGGATTAAGCTGGAAACCATCGTTCTAAGCAAACAATCACAAGGGCAGAAAACTAAACACCACATGTTCTCACTCATAGGTGGGAGTTGAACAACGAGAACACATGGACACAGGGCGGTGGGGGGCTGGGGGAGGGATAGCATTAGGAGAAATACCTAATGTAAATGACAAGTTGATGGGTGCAGCAAACCAACATGGCACATGTATACCTATGTAATAAACCTGCATGTTCTGCACACGTACCCTAGACTTGAAAGTATAACTAAAAAAAAAAAAAAAAAAAAAAAAAAAAAAAGAAGGGCTAGGTGAATGTTATGGTAGTTCCAAGGAGAGAAGGTTGGATGTGATCAGGGATGGAGGAAACGAAAATTGGCCTGGACCTTGAAAGCTGAGTTCATCTTACGAATGCAGAGAACAGAAAGATAAAATTTTAGGTGGCAGAAATAGTGCTGCTCAAGTACCCCCATGGTGCTATGCAGTGCCCCCCTCATGCATGGAACATTTCCCTCCTAGATCTCACTTGTAACTAGAGCCAGAGTGCTGAACAAGCTGGGTTCGTGGGGTGTGAGCAGAAAGCAACATCACTGTGCTCCCAATATCCCTTTAAAATGTATTCAATGGGGAAAGGTCATCCTCTGGTCTCAAATGAAAACTTGTACAATCCAATGAATTTTCTAATCACTGTTAATTAATAAAAGTCAATGTTCCTTTATATCATGAAGTATCCTGCATTCAGATATTGGAATGCCTCTTCATACAATAACCTGCAATCCAAACTTGATTCCAAGGTCAATCTTCTCCCGTTCCCTGGGTAAGGCCCATGCTAGCTGAGAAGCCTGGAGCTCGGACTTCTTCATTGAGTTACTAAGTGATTTCTGCCCCTCTGGAGTTGGAGAAGGGTAGAAATTAAGGCAAGGGGCACATGAAAATTTTTGCTTGCCTGGTATTCTTGTAAGCTGACTCTATATTCTTTGAGCATGTCAGATATTCAAAGATGCCTCTTTTTCTTAAGAGACATTTTTGTGGGTTCCTTGGGGGCCCCTCCAAAATTGCTCTGACCTACAGCTCCCTTGATGCAGAGGGTGCACACTTCTGTTCTGGCTGATGGTTTATTCCTTCCACATCTCCCAGGAATGTGGCCATAGCTCCAGCTGAGATCTGGGCCCCACTCTAGGCAACCCTGCGGAAAGGACAGACTACAATCCCACACTGACTCTCTTGCATATAGAACATGGAAAGAGTGTTGTATTTTTATCCCTACAAAGCTGTCAGAGGACAAGCTGCCCAGTGTAGCCATCTCTCCTTTGGATCGTCCATCAGCAGCTGGCCAGGACATCTCTTATCCCTCAAACGTCTCGGGTGGGATTCAGGCTTAAGTCCACTGCAACCTGCAACTTTGAGAGATACACACTCTGCTCTCTGAGTGGTCTTGCTGAAACCCTTCTAGGTAGACTCCAATGAGGGACATGTTCCCTGCCCCTACCCACTGAGCACAGTGGAGAAGCAGCCTCTACCAGGAAGTCCTCTTTCGTCTAAATCATCTTGCCTCCTGACACTTTCCTATCCTGGTGTAAGTGAGGCACTTAAGAGGGAGTTAACTACTCTTGACCACCGACTTTTCACAAGTTCTTCTGGGTGGTCAATCTCACAACACATTTTGGTGTGTGATAATCTGTTGTCATAGGATCTCAGCCAAAACATCCATGTTAATTTCCTTTCATATAATTCTTTACTACTCTGCAACTTTCCCAAGAGTGAAATCCCTGTTTTTGTTCCTTTTTTCACTTTTATAGCCCAGCCTCAGACACAGTATTCAAGAGTCATTGCTTGAATGAATGAATAAACTAATAGATACTGTAGGATTATATAAAGCAGGGTCCTCAAAAATTAAAGATATCAGCTTGACTGAAGACGAGAGTTTGTTTAGGGAAGGATCAGGATCTAAATAGGAAGGAAGGGCTTAGATAATTGAGGCAGAAAAAACTTTATGGACCATGAAGCAGAGTGGAAAAAAATATAGGTTTCAGGGACAGATGGATCCAGGTGAACACTCAGCTCTGCCATTAAAGTTGACTCTGGACCAGGAGCAAGGTTCTTAACCTCTCTGGCACTCAGCATTCTCACTGTAAAATAAATATCATCAATTCTATCTCATAAGATTGATATAAAGTTTAATTGAGACAGTGTATGTAAAGCACCTGGAATAGGGCTTATCATACAGTGGGTGCCTGACAGAGGGTAATAATAACTTTAAATCATATCTGAGTACATCTTGTGGGTCGGGGACTGTGTTAAATTCTTTATTTAATTATTTTATTTAATTTTTACACCAAGCCAATGAGACAGGGAGCAAGTCAGCCTTATTTTAGCACAAAGAATTAAAGTTAAATGCCATGCTCAAAGTCACAGAGCTGGTGAGAGGCAAACCTGGGATTTGGACTCACATCTCTCTTCCTACAGAGCCTGCTGTATGTTACCCTGACATCTCATGCATCTTTAATGAAGGATCATTGTGTAGCTGGCATTAAGAGACTCTAGGAAAGAAATGGTAGCAGATATCAAGGAGCAACATGCTTCAGTCTCATGCTAAAAGCAATTATAATTTTCTTTTCTTAATTAAAATTAAATCTGTTATCTGAAGAATAAAATATTTGCTGGAAATTTCTCAGGAAATAAAAAATGTTAGTATGATTGGAGTACACACGGTGGATAGTGACCCACAGTGAGGGTCAGCTGAGAGAATGTGTGAAAACGCTTGGAAACCTATAAAGTTCTTAAATAAAGGATGGCAGTAGGTTTTCAGAGTACTTGGGAGAGCATGATTACTCTCTTGAAGGCTTGAATCCATCTCTCCCCACCGAGGTCTTCCTCCCACTAAAAGAACAAGAATGATGTGGAGACAATGAAGAGTCAAGAGAGATGAGAATACTGTGGGAATGCACCTTGCCAACTTTGAAAGGCCCAAATCCCAAAGGAATGACCATCACTCTTGGAAAGACAAACAGAGAAGGCCTGGGGTAGACTTTAGGGTGATTCGGGGCTTGTTTTGTCTGACACTGGGACCAGAGCAAATGTGACCTGAATATTCAACCCTAAGAAGATTCCAGAACACATTATTAACAAGTAGATTGTGTATACCTAGGAATATAAATGGTGAGCATCAAGCCATCTAGGTCTAATTCATGAGGACTGATGGATGGGCAAATGCAGGGCTGGGACACCTTTGGGGCAGCCTAGAAGGAGAGTTCCCCAAGGTCCTGTGGAGCCAATGGGGCAGGGGAACACCTCAAATACCTCGACTGGAGCCTGGGAACTTTAAATAGACCCATATCATACTTCAGTAAGAGCAAAGACAATAACAGCAATAATATCTGCTGTGTAGGTGCACTCAGAGTGTGCCAGGCACTGTGCAGAGCATTTTCTACACATGACCCAACTTAACCCCTAACACAACCTGTAGAGTAGATATTTGAATCATCAGCATAACAAAAATGTGGAAAACGAGACACAGAAGGATGTGGTGACTTACTCAAGACCACACAGCCCCCTTGGTAAAATTTGAATTTGAATTCAGGTCTATGCAATTTCTAAATCAATGTTCATGATAATTATGGTATCTTAAACATATTAGGAGGTTGAGAGCTAAACTGGAGGCCAAGATGAAGATATAAACAGAGAATGGAAAGGTGTGAGCAGCAAGCAAAAAAGGAAACAGATACTGGGCTCTGAAAGTGGAGTGCCCCACCTCTATTTCTTATCAGCTCTATTCCTTGAGTAAGTTATGAATGTCCTCAGTTTTTTCATCCATAAAATGGGGATATTAATAGCAGCTACCTTCTATGGTTGTTGTAAGGATGTGATGAGATAATAACCCGCAAAGCACTTAGAACAGTGTCTGGCATGTAAGAAGTGCCATTTTAGCTGCAATTACTCTGAAGTGTGGGTGGGCTAGGCTGTGTGTTTGAAACTATCTTCCTGACTGCCAAGACCAGATGGTTTCCCTAGGAGCTTCTTCAAGAAGCTACAGTGAACTGGAAGAAACTAACATTGGTTTACCCACAGCAAGGCTTGGCAAATACATGGATTTCCCTTTCTTAATAGGGATTCAAACTGGGAATGTTCTAGGCGTAACAGATGGTGATGTCAACAAAGCCATTAAGGTCTCCTGTGATTGTTTTTCCACATTTATTGGTTTATTTTAAAGGATATTACAAAGGATACTGATGAAGAGATTCACAGGGTGGGATACTGGGGAAGGGGTGTGGAGTTTCCATGGCCTTCCTGGGCAAGCCACCCTCTAGGAACCTCCATGCATTCAGCTATCTAGAAGCTCTCTGAATCCTCTTCTCTTGGGTTTTTATAGAGGTTTCATTACTTAAGCATGATTGATTAAACCACTGGACATTGATGATCAACTTGACCTTCAGCCCCTCTTTCCTCCCCAGAGGTTGGGGAGTGAGCTGAAAGTCCCCACCCTCTAATCTTGCCTTGGTCTTTTGGGTGATCAACCTCACCCTGAAACTACCAGACAAAAGACACACAAAAGATAGCAGTGTGGAGAACCCAGGGATTTTAAGAGATCTGGGCCAGGAACCATGGATGAAAACCAATATATCATAACACCACAGTTCACTCCCTGGTTTTCAACATAGATCCCTTACATCAAAAGAATATACATAATCAGTAATAATTAGTCCACTCCATCATATTGCATGATTATCTTCCCAGGGTGAGGCCACTCAGCTTTGCAGTCTTCGTTTTGATCTTGTCAGGTTCTACAAGCAGGCGCGGCCTGGGTAAATACACAGCTTCACCCTCTCAGGCACCTTGAATCACTGAGCTAAGAGACAGTGTCATCTCTTGCTCTGAAATTCTTTTGAGTAGTTAACATAATATTGAATTTCCCTCAGTTAAGAACCCATGGTTTCATTTCTTTACTCTCAGTTACCATTTCTCCTTCTCTCCATGAATACCCAAACTTTTTCACCTTTGGAAGGGACATTAGAATCGTCACTGTGCTGGTCTAGATTATAGGCAGCAATACAAGTCTACCAAGTACCTCCTCAGTCCACTTCCATTCCGACAGGATGAGGTTACATAGGTGCAGAATTAGTGAGCTATTTTTACCACCAGGCACAATAGTTGCATTTATTCTTAGACTAGTTTTGCTAGATGAAGGCACACGCCCATCAGGCCCTTTGGAATTCTGATGTGAGGTTTAAAAACATAGGCTGGGCCTGGTGGCTCATGCCTGTAATCCTAACACTTTGTGAGGCTGAAGCAAGCAGATCGCCTGAGCTCAGGAGTTTGAGACCACCCTGGGCAACATAGTGAAGCCCCATTTCTATAAAAATGCAAAAAATCAGCTGGGCATGGTGGCACGCATCTGTAGTCCCAGCTGCTCAGGAGGCTGTTGCATGGGAATCGCTTGAGCCTGGGAGTTGGAAGTTGCAGTGAGCTGAGATTGTGCCACTGCACTCCAGCTTGGTCTACAAAGTGAGATTCCATTAAAAAAAAAAAAAAAAGACAATGTCATTGTTATACTTTCTTATTTAGAAGTCATCCCTGCTTCTGGTACTTGTAGTTGCAGCCCTGGTCCTAGCAGCACTGTGTCAGGTAGCAGAGAAAACACAATTTTTAGATGATTTGGAGAAGAAAAAAATTATAGCCAGGTGCAGTGGCTCACGCCTGTAATCCCAGCACTTTGGGATGCCAAGGTGGGTGAATCACCTGAGGTCAGGAGTTTGAGACCAGCTTGGCCAACATGGTGAAACCCCACCTCCACTAAAAATACAAAAATTAGCCCGGCGTGATGGTGCATGACTGTAATCCCAGCTACTCCGGAGGCTGGGGGCACAAGAATCCCTTGAATTCGGGAGGCAGAGGTTGCAGTGAGCTGAGATCACTTCATTGCATCATTGCATTCCAGCCTGGGTAACAGAGTGAGACTTCATCTCAAAAAAAATAAAAAAGAAAAGAAAAGAAAAAAAGAAAAGAAAAGAAAAAACTATAGTTGTTATACCAGCATACTCTCTTGACAAGAACTGCATAGCCATACCGTCATCCTCCCCAGCTCCTCTTCAACCAGAAAAACAGAAAAAAGTCTAGTGGGGACACTCTAGTCCCACTCATGCTTTTATCTCCAGCTTCCCCAGCCCTTCATGCTTTTATCTCCCCCTGTTTTAGACAACCAATGTTTCCATTGCCCATGCTACTTCTCTATTAAATGATTACTCTCAGGAGGATATCTCTCTGCCCACTGTTGGACATTATGGGCTGTACAGTGTGCTCCTTGGTCTGAAGAAATGATGGTCAGCTGTCCAAGTTGTCCAAAGCCATGCTACACTTCTCTCTGTTTTTTATGGTACCCTGAGCATTTACATCTTCCACCAAGTAAGCAAAGCCCACTCCACAGTCAGTGTCTGTGCCTGACAAGGCCCATTTGTCACCCCCAGGGCTGCTAGCCCAAGTCTCACTTGCCAGCTATGTTCAGGGCCTTCCCACCAGAGAATCTGCCCGATAGCCATTAGCAATCTCTATCTCTTTTCTTGGCATACAGAACAGCTTTTACTGGCATTTTGTGCCTGAGAGGTGCAAGAAGACTGTGTCTAGATTCAGTCTATCTCTGCACTGCCCACATATCTACTCATCTTATGGACCCAGGTGGCCACCTCAAAGAAGCACACATGAATATCTGCTTGTTGATTCTAGTCATCTTCTGAACTTGGAAAGGGGTTCTTCTGATGGGCACTGACTTGTTCTACGTTAATGCACCTCTCAGATTTCCATAGGGCCATGCTCCATATGGGCATCTCTTTAATTGGACAGGTTTCCATTGATCTTTTCCCTGACCATGGAGCCAGGTCATTGCTCACTGCTCGTGAGTCAATAAAAACCCAAATACAGGCCAGGTGCTGTGGCTCAAGCCTGTAATCCCAACACTGGGAGGTCGAGGTGGGTGGATCACTTGAGGTCAGGAGTTCGAGACCAGCCGGGCCAACACAGTGAAACCCTGTCTCTACTAAAAATACAAAAATTAGCTAGTCATGGTGGTGCATGCCTATAATTCCAGCTACTCAGGAGGCTGAGGCAGGAGAACTACTTGAACCTGGGAGGCAGAGGTTGCAGTGCCCTGAGATCATGCCACTGTACTCCAGCCTGGGCAACAGAGTGAGACTTCATCTCAAAAAAAAAAAAAAAAAAATACAGAGGCTTCTACTATTGTTTAATTCTTCCATGACTTTTAGGAAAACAGCATGCAATTCAGCCCACTGAGCTGAACTGCCTTTACCTTCTTTGATCAAAATAACAGCCTTCCGAACAGGATGGTGTCCATTCACCTTGGAGCTGCCATCTGTAAACTATGCAGCTCCTTGTTGGTCAATAAGGAGCTGTTCACAGGAGTTGATAGAATCCGGCAGCACCTCCCACAGTTCCAGAGCCAGTCCTGGGAGAAACGAGGCTGTCTGCTTGTGAGTACCTCCTCCTTGCATTCCCCTGGTTGCATGATCTTGTATAAACCATTTCTATTTTATTAGGAAATACTCTGGGCACTTGCATCCCCATTAGAGCATTTTTCTGACATCACCCAAGACATCATGGGTATTTCACATTTCAAAGTCATTTCATGTCAGATGCAGCGATGCATAGGACAAGGTGTGGGGGAAGGAGCACGAAACCCCTTCCTTTTCTTAAAAGCCCTTTCCATGTCAAAACATATCAAGCATAAAGGAACTGTTTAAAAAGAAAAAAATAAGGCTAGGGAGTGGGCTCCTTGGGGGTGATTAAATGAGATATTTCTGGATATATACAGCCATCAGAGAGAGTTGCACTAGGTGGCCTCACAGAAAAAAATTCAAATCCAAAACCCCATCTTTCTTTGCCATGGTGACATGAGCTTTTCCCAAAAGGTAGCAACAATAAGTACTAAAATTTGCAAGGCTTTTTCTAGTTTACTTTTCTCTTTCATATACATCATCTAAAACAGCACTCTGCAAACTTGGCCTAATGCAAAGAGGAATCTTTTCTTTGATTTACTTTCTTATTTACTCATGTAACAGATTCCTTTTACATGCCTATTATGACCCAGTCACTGTTCCAGGTGCAGAGGATACAACTGTTGAAAAATATAAATTATCCTCTACCACTGCCCCTGGCTCCTCCTCCTTGGGGAGGTCCCCAAGGGGGTATAGGACCAAAGGCGAGGCTGAGGATCCTAGGGTGCTGTCACCTGAGGCAGGAAGGGTTGCCTCCAATAAATATATAAATTAAAAATGCAGTTCCTGCATAATAGGGTTTATAATATAAGAACTAGAGGTATATAATAAATACATATGTCAGGCTGTGTTAACCTCCAAGAAAAAAAAAAAGCAAAGCGGCAGGAAAAGAGAAGGATCTTTCAGCCGGGAGTTCACAGGAAGTCTTTCTCAGAGAGGGACATTTGAACAGAAATACAAACAAAGTTCGAAATAAGCCACCAAGGGAAAGAGCATTCCAGGCAGAGGAAACAGTAAACGCAAGGCCCTGAGGAATGGCAGTGGAGCCCTGGAGCCCTGTGACTGGAGCAGAGTGAGAGCGGAGCAGACTCTGAGGGATCTGGTAAGAAGTGCAGCTGAGAATCAGAGGCCTCCGCTTTGAGTTGGTGTTTAATTTTTTTTTTTTTAAAGGAGAATCAGAGGTCTATGTCAAATTTACAGACCACCATGAGAACTTCATTTATTTATTTATTTATTTATTTGAGACAGGGTCTCACTCTGTTGCCCAGGCTGGGGTGTAGTGGCACGATCTCGATTCATTGCAACCTCTGCCTCCCAGGTTCAAGCGATTCTTCTGCCTCAGCTTCCCAAGTAGCTGGGACTACAGGCATGCACCACCACCATGCCTGGGTAATTTTTGTATTTTTTGGTAGAGATGTTTCACCATGTTGGCCAGGCTCGTCTCAAACTCCTGACCTCTGCCCGCCTTGGCCTCCCAAAGTACTAGGGTTGATTACATACATGAGCGACTGCACCTGGTCTAGAAATTTAGTTTTTACTATGAGTGAGATGAAAAGCCACTGAGAGGTTTGGAGCTAAGGAGTGAAATAATCTAACCTAGCGTATGATTTTAAAATATCACCAGGAGAATAGGCCACAAAGGGATACAAATGGAAGCAGAGAGAAGAGTCCACTGCAATAGATGAGGTGGGAGGTGAGGTAGCTTAGAACAGCATGGTGGCAGTGGAAGTGGTGAGAAGTAGATTGTTAACGTATTTTGAAGGTAGATCCATCTTCAGGAGAGGATAGGAGAGGAGGACAGGAGTCAGGGATGCCTCTAGACTTTCAGGTTGCTCACCTGGAAGAAAGCAGTAGTCATTTTTTAAGAAAGAAAGATTGGGGTAGGAGTAGTCTTGGGAGATACCAGGAGTTCCGTTTTGAACATGTTAAGCTTGAGATGCCTACTAAGCCGGTAGTTGAATGTAAGAGTCTGGAGTACAGAGGAAAGATTCAGGTTTGAGAGAATGATTGAGGAGTTGTTAGCATGTAAATGGAAGACTCATCGAACAGATGAAGAGATGCTAGTGAGGTGGAGGAGGGCAACAGAGAGTGAGGTTCTTGCTGCCAAGTGAAGAAATGATTTTACCAGGAAAGGATGACCGACTGGGTTATATAGTCAAGTGAGGCCACGTGAAGATGGAGGATGGAGCTGAGGATGCCAAATCAATGACTGGATATAGCCACATGAAGGCCACTAGTGATCTGAATAGAAGGTGGTTTTAGGCTGGGCTTGGTGGCTCACACCTGTAATCCCAGCACTTTGGGAGGCCAAGGTGGGTGGATCACCTGAGGTCAGGAGTTCAAGACCAGCTTGGCCAACATGGCAAAATCCCATCTCTACTAAAAAAAAAAATACAAAAATTAGCCAGACGTGGTGACGAATGCCTGTAATCCCAGCTACTCAGGAGGCTGAGGCAGGAGAATCGCTTGAACCCAGGAGGTGGAGGTTGCAGTGAGCCGAGATTATGCCATTGCACTCCAGCTTGGGCAACAAGAACGAAACTCCATATCAAAAATAAATAAATAAATAAATAAATAAAAGAAGTTGGTTTCAGTAGAACAGTATAGACCAAGTTCTGCTTAAAGTGAGTTGATAGAGAATGGGAAGAGAGTAAATGGTGACAAGTCCAGACAATTCTTTCGAGAACTTTTCTGAAAAATTTGTTCTATAAACTTTTCTGTAAAGTTTGTAGAGAAATGGAGTGGTCGCTGGTGGGCATCTCAGGTCAAGGACAAACTTCAGTTTTTCATATTTCAAAGACAATAGTTGTAGAGAAGAAACATTAATTCCTGAAAACCAGAAATGATCTATTGATTGATCCATGCTGACTATTTAATTATCCAGGAGTCTATACTAATGAGACACTTCTCTAGATGTGACATACTCGACTTCCCACAGTTACAAAGACCAAAGAGGCCATCCATGTTGAAAGCACCCCATGCTGAGGTGGGCATAACACCAATTATCTACAATATTCCTAAAGAGGAAGCCAGGAGCCTTCCAATTTTTTAATGGAGCAAATACATAGTACAAGGGAAACATAAAAATTAAATTGCTAGAAATCTGACCAAATCGTTAGTTTAAAAAAAAAAAAAAATTCTTCTACTTAGCAATCTCCATTCCTAAACTGGAAAATGGTTGGAATCATTGAGTTTAAAAACATTTAAATTTGCATTCATTAACTCATGTAAGCCACATAATAACCCAGCAGTGATGTGGATTCCTGTTGCCCTTTGTCTACTGCTATGCAACAAACAGCCCCAAATGTAGGAGGGACAAGATAACTATTTCATTATGCTCATGGAATCTATGGGTTAGGACACTCAGGGCACAGTGTGGAAAGGTTCGTCTCTGCTACATGATGTCAGTGCCGCAGGAGAGAAGGCACAAATGACCAGCAGCAACTCGCAGAGCAGGGTTCTGAGACCATCTGCAGGCTCATTCACTCATATGTCTGGCTTCTGTGCTGGGATGACCTAAAGGCTGTTGATCAAAGGCCTCTCCAGGATCCTCAGGATAGTCGCCTTTTCTACATGCACCTCAGGGTTCCAAGAACAAGTGTTTCAGCAACAGAAACAGAAGCTGCATGGCTTTTTATGACCTCACTTCAGAAGTCCCAGTTTCATTTTTGGTATACACTCTCGGTCAAAGCAGTCAGAATTCCACTTAAATTCAAAGGAAGGGGACCCAGAGCCCACCTCTCAAAAGTAATAGTGTCAAAGACTCCCAGCCATGTTTTAAAACTACCACACCCCATCTGGCAGAGGGAAGAAAATTCACGCAAGGTGTTAAAATAAACACAATTATTAATAACAAGGTGGTTAAGTAACTTGCCCAAGGCCATACAGGTAGGTGGCAAAGGTGAAGTCTGGTTTCTTAACCACTGTACCCTTCTCCCTCCTGATCACCCTTGATATAATGGCTCTCCCACTCTTCTGTCCTACAATACTTATCCTGGTTACACTGCTTTCTTTTCTCTATAGCATTGATTACTTCTTGGTCATCAATCTCCCCCTCTACAATGGAAGCTTTGTGAAGACCAGGACTTCGGTTCATTCACTCTTATGTCCCTATCATCTGGGACAGTGCCTGGCATGTAATCTATACTCTAAAAGAATATTGTCAAATAAAAAACATATTTTCTTTTTATTTAGACTAATATCAAATATTGAGAAAAAAACTATAATTCCCAAGACAGCCCCGGAGGTTGAGGCTGCAGTGAGCCATGACTAATTGCACCACTGTATTCCAGCCTTGGTGACAGAGCAAGATCCTGTCTCAAAAAAATAAAAATAAAAAAGCCTTAACCTCCAGGGCTCAAGCCATCCTCAGCTTCCCAAGTAGCTGGGACCACAGTCACGTGCCACCATGCTCAACTATTTTTTTACTTTTATTTTTTTGTAGAGGTGAGGTCTCCTTGTGTTACCCAGGCTGGTCTCAAACTCCTGAGCTCAAGAATTCCTCCTGCCCCAGCCTCTCAAAGGTAATCTCATGCTGAGATTACAAGCATGAGCCACAACGCCTGGCCTGAGATCAACCTTCCAAAATTAAGATCTGCTCAACTACAAACCTTCAAGGTAAAAATTATAATCCCTACACATACTTTCAACTCTATCTCTACAGATTATTGGATTTGTCTCGAGGAGGCATTAGGTAGCTTTTACTCTCACAACACTGTTTGGGAGGCCACATATTTGGTAGTTGTACATTTTTACTGGTGATATAGTAAAAATAAAAGCCACCAAAATAAATAAATGTCTTTGCCAAACCCATTTTAGCCTTTCCAGGAGGCTGCTGTCCCATCTTCACCTGCTCAGGTTGCTCATCTGCTGAGACCCCAATCTCTCCTCCCTCCCCTGCATCCAGCCCCAGCCCCTACTGTCTTATCCTCTGGCCAAGGCCCCAGTTGTCCCAAACTCCTTGCAGTTATTTTACTTGCAGACCTTTCCTGAAATGTCTCTCCCTCCACTCTCTCTTGTCATCCTGGCTCAAATTAAGCATGGCCTCATGTAGTGGGGGCTGAATGGTATACCCCAAAGATATGAGATCCTAAGCCCTGGAACCTGTGCATGTTACTTTACATGGTAAAATTTTTGCAGATGTGATTAAATATTTTGAGAGGAACAGATTATTCTGGATTCTCTGGGCGGGCACTGGATGCCACTAGAGGTCTCCTTGTAAGAGAAGGGCAGAGGGACAATAGACACACAGGGGCAGAGATTGGAGGGATGTGGCCCCAGTCAAACAAAAAAAATGTCAGTAGCCCTCAGAAGCTAGAAGAGGCAAAGGAAGAATCTGCCCCTTGAGCCTCCAAAAAAGGCACAACTATAACAACACCTTGATGTTAGCTCATTGAAACTGACTTTGAAATTCTGGCCTCCAGAACTGTGAAAGAATACATTTCTGTCTTTTCAAGCCACCATGTTTGTGCAAATTTGTTATAGCCCACCACAGGAAACTAGCATGCCTCCTCTAGAAAGCCTGTTCTAACTAACTTTTCCTCCAAGCCTTGGCTAGGGAGTCCCAGCTGCAACTTGTGTTTCCTTCCAGCAGAACTGTTCTACCAGTGCATGCAAACTCGCCCACTTCCAAGGACCAGCAAATAACATCAATTTGTGAAATGAGTAGAGACTGGTACAAACCAAAGGGCCTATGTCACTGCAAAGCACCAAGAAAGAGATAGGAACCACCGCAGAAAGAGGGGCGAAGGATATGGAAGGTAATTTACTAAAGAAGGTAACCACCTGAAGCCCAATAGACATGTGAAGAGTGCTCAAACTCATCAGTCATTAGAAAAAATAAACATAACTGAGAGACATAAAGCTGGAAAACACCAAGAGTTGGTGGGACTTGCAGATTTGGGAACATCTACATGCTTCTGGTGGGGGTGAAAATGCTGAAATGAAAAATCAGTTATGAATGCACCACACAACCCAGCTCCCACTCCTAGATGTGTTCCAGAAGGAATCCTCCCCAGTAGGTCCCTCAGGGGAGCATGGGTTGCTTTGTTTCTCACAGACAGTGGCAGAGTAGGGAAGCATCCATCCACATGACCATCTTTGGAGGAGGGAATAGGACTATGCAATGGACATGAACGGAGTAGCCAACAGCAGTTAGAAGCCATATGTATACACAACAACAGGACAGATCTTCAAGTACCAAGCTGAGTCCAGAAAATAAGAAACAGAATGAGATATCTGAGATAACATCATTTTTGTAAATTAAACTCTACACATACAAAGCACTATGGATCTTACCAGAACACCTACAAACAGAAAGATAAATGTCAATACATTAGAATCTTGCCTATAGGAAGAGGAAGGTGGGCATTAAGAGAGAAATAAATAGAAGCAAAGATAAATGAGACAGGATCATTTATCTAATGATAAATTATCTAAGATAAATTTATCTAAGATAAATTGCAGGGACCGATGGTGTTAGGATAACACTGTGTAATTGGCTGAAGAGTTTTATTAACTCAACCATCTGAGGAGTCAAGTTTAAAAAAAAACATGCTCACCTACGCTGTTGGGAGATTTTGGAGAGAAAGAAGAGCCTCAAATTCTTTGACACTTCTTCCACCAAGGCAATAGAAGTAATTTTGCATGATATCAGAAGCTGGGCCATAAAAGGAATTTTTCCTCCCAGAATAGTTCCTCTCATACTCATCAGCCATGGCCCCTGGAGAGAGGACATGGAGGTATTCAGGTCAACAGTCCCAACTGAGCCCTGCCTTCAAGTCATCCTAGCCCAGGAGCTGAACATACCAATGAAGAAGGCATGCTGGGAGTGGGCCTCCCAGCCACAGCTCTGCCAGCCCTAAGCCGTTAGAGTACCTCCCAAGCGTCTTCCTGGCTCAGGCCCCAGACATTGCAGAGCAGAGACAAGCCTTCCCCTCTGTGTCCTATTCAAGTTCCTGCCCCATGAAATCTGTGAGCATAATAAGATAGTTGTTTTTTTCCACTAAACTTTAGGGTAGTTTGCATCACTGCTGTAGGCACCAAATCATGCCTTACCTAAAGGAGCAATTACTTCCTAGCTCCTGCCAACTGTTTCCCCATGGAAATAAGCACTGAGATTAGCTAAATATTCTACTTTTTTTCAAAAGAAAATGGAAAAATCCAGATTGTCTTCTGATTTTTCAATGTTAGCAACTATTAAAACAAAAAAAAAGTCCTAAAATAGTGAAGAACAAACAAATCTCATTTGCACTTCCTAATTGGCCTCGGAGCCACTGATTTACAAACTCCTAAACTGTGTACTGTTTGTCTCTCCCCAGAGGGTCTGTGGCTCATGGCTGTTTATCTATGTGTCCCTCCCACCTTTATAGCCTCAAGATGGGCCCCCTAACCAGAGACTTCATCTCTCGACACTGGCTTGGGTCAGGAGTCTGCCACTAACTGGCTGCCCAACCTTGTGCCTCACCTCACTTCCCTTAACTACTGAATGGGGGCACCAATATCTACCTCGGCTGCCTCAACGGCTGGTGTAGGGCTGGTTTCAAACAAGTGTGTGTCTAAAGAAGCAATTTGTAAGGAATGAGGTGACACAAAAATGTACTGGTCAAAATGGTGACCCCCAAAAAGATATGTCCATGTCCAAATTCCTGGAACCTGAGAATGTGAACTTATTTGGAAAAAAGGTCTTTGTAGAGGAGATTATGTGGGCCTTAAACCCAATCGCAAATGTCCACATAAGAGACAAACAGAGGGGACTGGCGCGGTGGCTCACACCTATAATCCCAACACTTTGGGAGGCCAAGGAGGGTGGATCACTTGAGGTCAGGGGTTCAAGACCAGCCTGGCCAACATGGTGAAACCCCGTCTCTACTAAAAATACAAAAATAAGCTGGGCATGGTGGTGTGTGTCTGTAATCCCAGCTACAGGGTGGCTGAGGCACAAGAATCACTCGAACCCAAGAGGCAGAGGTTGCAGTGAGCAGGGATCATGCCACTGCACTGCAGCCTGAGCAACAAAATAAGACTCCATCTCAAAAAAAAAAAAAAAAAAGAGAGAGAGAGAGAGAGACACACACACACAGAGACAAACAGACACAGAGAAAAAGACAATGTGAAGATCGAGGCAGCCACAAACCAAGGAACAGTGGAGCCACCAGAAGCTGGAAGACCCAAGGAATGGAATCTCCCTCTGGAGCCTCTGGAGGGAGCACAGCCTTGCTAACACCTTGATTTTGCACTTCTGGTCTTCAGAGCTGTGAAAGAAATAAATTTCTGTTGTTGTAAGCCAATTTGTGAAAATACGTTATAGTACCCATAGGAAATTAATAAAAGATTAAGTCTGTGCAAAAGTAATTGCAGTTTTTTCCATTAAAATAATGCTTATAAATAATGCTTATAATATAAGCATTATTTATACCATTTAATACTTATATATGCAGAATTATCACGGCCTCAACATTGAATCCTTTAGTAGTATATCTTGTGGAGCTTTGTAACTCATGGGTCATCAGGCTGCTGGCAACTCTAGCTCATAAAGACCCCTCCCTGAAACCACTACCTGGTCCTTAATCCATAATAACTGTGAAGTCACCACCATCCCGGGAGAGTTACTTAAATCTTGCATTATTGTTTAATATTCTCATTTCCCTCCTGGCGATGAATTCCCAAAGGTGGTGAGCCCTTCACTCAGCAGCAGTCCTGGAAAGTTCATCCTCAAAATGCCAGTTTCAGAACCACCTAGAGCATGTCCTAAAGATTCCAAATCTCAGGCCATGCCCTAGACTTAGTGAGTCGACAGCCAGGCATGGAAAGGGTGGCAGGAATTGAGAATCAGTTTTTTGAACAGATTGAGCAAGGTGCCTGCTATGCACACCAAAATTTGAAGACCGTCAACATGAGAAGGGGTTAAGGGGCCTTGAGCCACACAGCCTGGGGCTGACTTTTAGCCCTGCTCTTCCTCAACAACTAGAATCTTAAGCAAGTTTAAGGTCTGTAACTTTTAGTTTTCTTATCTGTAAAATGAAGGTCATGAGTATGGCTCATCAAGGAGCTGTGGTAAAAGAGGGTTTAGATGAGATTATGCATGCAAATCACCTAGCATAGTTGCATAATAAATTCTGGATATTGTAAATATGATGGGGATGGTGGTGAATGATAATGGTAATGATGACCCTTTCCCCTAAGTACATGGCCCAAGGGCCCCCATATTTAGAACTATGTGGGCCTTCTGGGTGGTCTTCCCAGGACTAATTTATCATTCAGTGGGGTGAGGCATTCATTGCAAAATTCTAATCTGATCATGTTGAATTAACAGAATCCATATCACCTTCTCAAAGAAGGAGGAAAATCTAGAAAATGAAAAGATAATGGTGACTATCTCTTTATTTGGACCTTCCAAGACTATTAAAAGACTTTGGTATATGTTCTTCTTTAAAAAAGAAAAAAAATAGTAAATTTGACTTTGTCAGTCCTCTGCTTAGTCATTTGTGTCAGCATGGCACACAGTGGCCCACAAGACCCACCCCTTCCTACCTCTCCCGTCTTGCCTCGGCCTTCTTCCTTTAAACATGTGCAGTTTCCCAATAATGGTACAATGTTAACCCCCAATGCCTTTCTGCATGCTGCTCCCTGTGTCTCCAATGTCCTTCCCCTCCCCTAGCCTACCCCGTCATCTGTAGCACTCCTGTTCAACCTGCAAGACAGCCTAATCATCACCTCCTCTGTGAAGCCTTCTCTAATTCCCTTGCTTCACCACCATCGTTTCTATAGCAAAGTTCTTCATCTTCTCTGTGCCATCTTCTTTTCAATACATACCCTGCATAGCATAGATGTTAGGGACATCAGATTGCCTGGGTTTAAATCCCAGGACTATGACTTACTAGCTGTGTGACCTAATCTCTCTGGGTCTCAGTTCCCCCATCAATATAATATGAATTGTTACAAACCTTAAGTGAGGTGATTCTTAAGTATCAAACATGATTCCTGGAACTCAGTAAGCAACTAACAATATCCACTACTCTTATTATTATTCTTCAGAATGGTCCAAAAATACAAGTAAGGTAATCTCTTCCTTTTGCTCTCCAGACATCCACAGAAAACTTATAGAGACAGTCGATAATCACATGGGTGAACTATAGGGGCTCAGACTTGGGAGGAACCTCAGAGGTAATTTGGTCTAACTCAGTTTTAACCACAATAAGACAATATCACTGTGACTTGGGATGGAAGCCAGAGGGCTCCGTTTATGTGACTGAGGGACCCAGAACAAGACAAAACACTTCGCAAACCTATCCTCACAACATCCTTGAGAAACAGGTTGAAGGTAAGAACCCAGGGCCTCAATTTCTAGATGAAAAACCTGAGTCACAAGGCTGCGTGACCAGCAAGAAAGGTCAGCACCTCTATGGCCATCCAGGCCGCTCTTCCATGCTATCCATTGACAATCACCAGACCAGGAAGCTGTTTGGGTCCCCAAACTGCTGTCGTTATGGGAAATGAATGTGAGGTGATAAGCGTTAGGTTATAAGAATGAGGTAATGTTCAGGTTTTTGTTGTTGTTCTTAAGTGTTCACCATTTATGGTGTGCATTTGTTTCCTTTAATTTCAGAAAAGCCCTGTCATGAGAATAGGCAATGAAGCATTCAGGAGGCAGCACAGTTTTGTAGAGAGTAGGGCGGGTTTCAAATCGGTGGGGCCCAGGGCTCATCTGTCCGTCACTAGCTAGAAGAACTCTGACAGATCTGTGAGCTCTGAAAGCTTCATCTTCATCGGTAAGGTGTGGGCAATGGTAATGCCTCCCTTATGGGGCTGTCATCACCACCCTAGGTGATATATACAGAACTCCTGGCCCATAATGAGCACTCTATAAATACTACTGTGCTATGATTGGAGCTGGTTGGAAAACTGTAAATGTAAACTCTCCGGGAGGAAGTGCAAACTGTTTTCAGAGACCAGCTGAGTGTTAGATCGTCCCTAAGGAAACAGACATTCCTTAGGCACCTGCTTTGTACCAAGCCCTGCGCTAGCACTCTACATATGTACCTGCATCTCTGTACCCTCCACTCCAGGTACAGCACCTTGGAAGCAGTCAATAAATATTTATTGATTTTATGTATGTATGTATACAGGAATGAATGAACAAATTTATTTAATCCTGACAGCATTGCCAGATAAATATTGTCATCTTCATTTTATAGATTAAAAGAACAGAAGCTTTGAGTGGTAAAATCACTTCTCTAAAGTCATAGGGTTAGTAGGGTTAATCAGCGAACCACATGAGGCCTCTCTTAAAAATGTTTGTAAGGCCGGGCGCAGTGGCCCATGCCTGTAATCCCAGCACTTTGGGAGGCTGAGGCAGGTGGATCACCTGAGGTCGCGAGTTCGAGACCAGCCTGACCAACATGGAGAAAACAGGTCTCTACTAAAAATACAAAATTAGCCGGGTGTGGTGGCGCATGCCTGTAATCCCAGACACTCGGGAGGCTGAGGCAGGAGAATCACTTGAACCGGAGAGGCGGATTTTGCAGTGAGCCGAGATCGTGCCATTGCACTGCAGCCTGGGCAACAAGAGTGAAACTCCGTCTTAAAAAAAAAAAAAAAAAATGGTTGTAGCTTAAACCCAAAAGGAAGAAGGACACAGCTAAAGCAAGCACACAAGGAGGAGAATTCCAGATGAAACAGCCCACATAAACGGCATGAGGCAGGGTGGAGAGAAGGCCACGGGGGCCTGAGCATCTAGGATAAGCTCGGGGGCCAAGGTGAGCTCAGAGTACGCAGGGATTATGGACTGCATTAAGGACTTCGGATTTTGTTCTAGGCACAATGGAAAGCTTTTAAAGCGTTTTACACAGAGGAAGGATGTGATTCCAATTTCATCTTGGTGGTGTTGCCAAGAATGGCCTGGAGGAGGGGGACAGGTGGGGAATCCAGAAGGCGATCATAGCTAATGCCCAGGCAAGAGAAGCTGTGGCTTGTTCCCAGGCTGAGGCAGGTGAGATGTAGTAGAGTGGACAGTCTGGGGAAATCTGTGTTCAGTGCAGCCAGTAGACCACGCTGACAGATTGGTGTGGCAGGTTAAGGAAAATAACAATATAAAACTCAGCCTTCTGGCTTGAGCCACTCCCTGAGACTTTAAAGCCTAGATCAGAAGCAGGTGGAGAGAAGATCAAGAATCTAGTTGGGGAATTTCAAGGTGGAAAGGCTTGAGAGATATCACAGTGGAATGCCTGGATGAGACCTGACTTGGAGAATTCTTCACATGGGGTACCATTTAAAGCTGTGGGAATGTATAAAATTACCATGGCTTAAAGTGGAGGACAGAAAAGTGGTAAATATAACATAAGAAGCAGTGCAAGCCTGAGGAAAACCAATAATTAAAAACTGGGTAGAAGAGAAGGAGAATAAGAAGGAGTAATTAATGACCAAGGAAGAAAACCAGGAGAATAAACTTGTATTGACTCAAAGGACGGAGAAGCTCAGAATTAGGAGGTCAGGTCTGGTTCAACTGCTTCATTTTCATATGGGAATCTATAGCCCAGATAGGGGAAGTGACTCACCCAAGATGGTACAACTAGATAACCTCAGAAGAACTTTCTAACGATGAGCAGTATTGCCCAGTAGTGAGACAGACTTTCTCCTCAGGCAGTGGACTCCTCACTATGGAAGGACACAAATAAAAGCTGAATGGTACAGCTGGATGCTAGAGAATAATTGTTTTTTTGTTGTTTTGCTTTTTTTTTTTCTTCTTTTTAGAGACGGAATCTCACTATGTGGCAGAGGCTGGTCTTGAACTCCTGGGCTCCAGTGATTTGCCTGTCTCAGCTTCCCAAAGTGCTGAGATTACAGGCATGAGCCACTGGCCAGCTAGAGGATAATTCTGTGTGGGTTTGGGGTGAGAGGCGGTAGCCATGGAGGGAAGATTTTCCCCAGGCAGAAGGTTGTAGAACAGGTGACTCTCAGGTACGGCTAGTATACTTTGTATCTCAGGATTCCCAGGGTCTATTTATTAGCACATGAATGGTAAGATAAAAACTCATAAATGTAAACAATCATTTGATGAAAAAAGAGGAGAGAAAACAAATCCATTTACAAAACACATACATTGCAGAAGTTTCTTGCTGAGGCTCTCTAACTATGCCAAGAAAGAGATAAAACATATCAGCAGACTTCCATAAAGAGATAAAATGTTATCAGCTGACTTCCATAGGGTTCCCTTCCTCTGTGGATTCTTCGTGACTACAAAGTATCAAGAGCTTGAAGATGGAAGAGTCTGCATATCCTTCATTTAGTAGACCACAGTGTGAGTGCCAGATCCCCCCACCACCCCTGGGAGCACAGGTCTACCTTCCCCACCAGGACCCATGGGCCAGATCTCACCACCACCCCTGGGAGCACAGGTGTACCTTCCCCACCAGGACCCATGGGCCAGGGTTTCTGTGTGGGCATTTGCAGGACAGAGTATGAAGCCTTTTGTAAACATTACCTTCATGACTCATTTACAAGGCACATGGGTAGAGCAATCTGCCCCCAGTGCTTGGAGGAAAGCGAGGAAAGATGAGGTCACAGAGAGAGCACTCAAAGGCAAACCCACAAAAAACCCTCAGAATATTTGAGGGAGGGGCTATGTACTTCTCCTACTTTTATTCTCTCTGCCACCACTTCTCTAACATTCATACTGGCTTTCTGTTTCTCCCTTCCCTCTCCTTCCTCCCCTTACCCTCTCTCAGGCCTGCCTGCCTATGCCATTTGGCCACTCTATTTAGTCTGAGATGCTAGGAGCCACTATGGCCTCCAAATAAGAAGAGTCTTGTGGCCCCTAACATGAAGGAAGGGGGTACAGGTGTGTACAGATGGAGGAAAATTGTACACAAGGGTGCAAGAACCACAGGGGAATCACACTAGGGGCAGCAACTCTATTTTCTCCCAAAAGTAACAATACAGGATGTGGAGGAGGAGAAAACTGAGGAAGAATTGCTGAGTGGAATAAGAGCAAGAGCTGGTCAGGGGTTTACAGGAGGACTCTCAGGTGGCACAGGGATTTGGCTGAGTAGAGGTGCTGTGATACTGGGGTAACCCCAATCTGCACAGTCGTTTGGCATCCTCCAATAGTGCTCAGAAGCCGGAGTGCTGGAGGAGAGGGCTGTAGAAGTGACCACATTTGGGGTTTGGCTGAATGCTTCTAGCAGGAGGGTCAGAGCTCCACAGAAGCAGAAGCATTGATAAGAGAATTATTTTGGTGATCAACCAAGTGGCCTAAGTTAAAAGGGAAGCTGTGAATCCAGTAGCCACTGACTGATGGGGAGAAGATGGAGGGGAAAGCAGGAAGGAGGCAGACAGGAGGAAACTGGTGTCAAAGCAAGGGATATTGAATGCAAAGTCTTCAGAGATGAAACCAGGCAGTGCTGACATTCGCCAGAGTATGGCTACAGGATAGGGTGGCTGAGGTGGAGCAGGGATGAAGGTCACCAGAGTTGGCAAGGTCAAGGAATGAAAAAGCAATGATGCTACTGTGTACAATCAATGTTCTCAGGGACACTGAGGTCAGTCATGATGACAAAAAAAAAAAAAAAAAAGTGAGGTAAGAGAAAGATACCAAGCCAGGACCCAAGCCGTCAGGGAATGCTGGGGAAGGAACAACCACAACTGGGAAAGGCAGAGGCGTTCACTGGATGGCACAAGCCTCAGAGGAGAAGGCTGCACCATAGGGAACAGGAGCAACAAGTCCAAAAAAAGCAACAAAAGACCAAAAGCTGCAATGAGGAGCTGTGAGGGAGCCAGTCAGCCCTGGAATCCACCCACAGCCTGGAGCAAGTGGAGCTGTGAGAGAGCGAGCGAGACGAGGGAGACAGGACAGAAGGAGCAGGTCTCGGGAAGAGTGCTGGCTGCTCCCTAAGGTGGAAGGAAGATGTTTCAAGCAGCCAGTGATATGGACTAGTGAGCACAGGTGAAAGGTTTGTGAAAAAGGGGGAGCAGCAAAAGCAGAAGGCAGAGGAAAATGAGGAGTGCACCAAACACACAGAGGTCCAGAAAACCTATATTTGGGGATTCAATGATAAAATCAAGATTGAAGGTCTGGTGTGGTGGCTCACACCTATAATCCCAGCACTTTGGGAGGCCAAGACAGGCAGATCACCTGAGGTCAGGAGTTCAAGACCAGCCTGACCAACATTGTGAAACCCTGCCTCACTTAAAAATCAAAAATTAGCTGGGCATGGTGGCAGGCACCTATATTCCCAGCTACTCAGGAGGCTGATGCAGGAGAATCGCTTAAACCCAGAAGGTGGAGGTTACAGTGAGCTGAGATCAAGCCACTGCCCTCCAGCCTGGGTGACAGAGTAAGACTCCATTTTAAATAAATAAATAAAATAATAAAAATAAAATAAAATCAATATTTAAGAGACTTTAATGAGAGATGTACAGACATTATGTTATTTTTATAAAAGTGTTTTTGTCAAAAAATCAAAATCGCAACCCAATTGTCCATCCACCAATGAATGGATAAGCAAAATATGTCAGTCACACAATGAAATTCTGATACCTGCCACGACATGGATGAATCCCGAAAATATTATGCCGAGTGAAATATGCTGAACACAAAAGGACAAATACTGTATGATTCCACTTAAAGGAGACACCTAGACTAGTTAAATTCGTAGAGACAGAAAGTAGACTGGTGGGTGCCAGGGGCTGAGGGAGCAGAGAATGGGAGTCATTGTTTACTGGATGCAGGGTTTCTGTTTGGGATGATCAACAAGTTCTGAAAGTAGATGGTGGTGATTGTTGTACATTGCAAATATACTTAATGCCAGTGAAATATACACTTAAAACAGTTTAGATGGCAACTTGTGTGTTACACATATTTTGTCATAGTAAAAAAAGGTATATTAAAAAATTGAAATCAAATCTGATCAAGCCTCTGAATTCTACTGCCAATTTAGAGGGAAAAAAAGGAGACAGAGTAACATGTTAGATGACACTACTGGGGATACAATCAGTAAAATTTATGATTTAAGAAACTTAACCAACAACAAGGAACCTTTTTTTAAAAATAAAAAAAACTCAGGAGAAAAAAAGGAGAGATGAAGGAGAAACCCTAATTAATAGGGACTTAAAAGACATATCCATAATGAATCCTAATTTAAACAAAAACAATTGAGATAATTTGAACACTTGATATTTAACAATATTAAGAAAGCATTGTTGGCTGGGTGCAGTGGCTCACACCTACATTCCCAGCACTTTTGGGGGCCAAGGTGGGCAGATAGTTTGAGCTCAGGAGTTCGAGACCAACCTGGGCAATATGGTGAAACCCTGTCTCTATAAAAAATGCAAAAATTAGCTGGGCATAGTGGCTCATGCTTGTAGTCCCAGCTACTTGGGAGGCTGAGGCTGAAGGATCACTTGAGTGTGGGAGGAGAAGGTTGCAGTGAGCCGAGATCATGCCACTGCACTCCAGCCTGGACAACTGAGGGAGAACCTGTCCCAAAAAAAAAAAAAAAAAAAAAAAAGGAAGAAAAGGAAAGTATTGTTAATTTGTTTTGGTGTGATAATGATCTTATAAGTATGTTTTTAAAAGAATCCTTATCTTTTAGAGATACATACTGCAATACAGGTGAACTGGTATGAGGTCTAGTACTTGCTTAATTAAAAACATCCAGGGCAGGAGAGACACAGTGTCATAAGTGAACAAGAGTCTTCACAAAACAAGGCTGTCCATGAGCTGAAAATTGATGAATTTCATGAAGGTGATGGGTTTATGCAGATTCATTATATCACTATTCTCTCTACTTTTGAATAAGCTGGAAGCATACCATAATAAGAAATAGAGAGAAAATGGACTTTTGGTGGACTAAAACCAAGTAGAAGATATTTTAATGGGCATACATGTAAATCCTATGTTTGGGCTCAGAATGAAGAAGGGATACCAGGTGTCAAGAATTTACACAAAAATGATCTGGGATTTAGTTGGCCCTGAGATCTGCATGAACTAGTAAAGTGGGGTATCTACTACAAAAGTTAATCCCACCTTAGGCCAAGAGCACAACAGGATCCTCTGTGTTTAGGTTTGCTAAGGAATGTCTGGAATAGTGTGCTCAGTTCTCAACCCCAGAATTTATAGAAGACATTGTCAAACTATAAACTATTTACTGCCAAGTTCGGCAGAGAGAAAAGAAGACTTAGTTAAGGACACAGTGGTGAGCATTCCAGGGAAGCAACTTTTGGCTAAATACAGGGATTTGTGCCACATCAGGAAGTAGCATGAGATATCACAGTGCTCTTCAACATTTTTCACTCCATTATCCCGAAGAGCCGAGAAGGAGGATAAATATGTCACCTGAGGTAGCAGCATGACTGGAAAAGTCTCAGAAATTTGTCTAGTCTTTAAAATTATCTGAATTTGCATTCTAGGCAATAATACTTTAAGCTGGTAAAGATGATGTTCTAGAAGTATGCAGTCAGTCAGGGGCAGTGGCTCATGCCTGTAATCCCAGCACTTTGGGAGGCCAAGGCGAGTGGATCACCTGAGGTCAGAAGTTCGAGACCACCATGGCCAACATGATGAAACCCCATCTCTACTAAAAATACAAAAAAAATTAGCTGGACGTGGTGGTGTGTGCCTGTAATGCCAGCTACTCTGGAGGCTGAGGCAGGAGAATTGCTTGAACTTGGGAGATGGAGGTTGCAGTGAGCTGAGTTTGTGCAACTGCACTCCAGCCTGGGTGACAGAGTGAGACTCTGTTTCAATAAGTAAATAAATAAACAAACAAATAGAAGCATGCCGTCATCCTGTGGCTTCCTCTGCCACTAGCATACTATGACATAATGAGGTGTAAAAGGAAACTTACTCCAGGGAGAGACACATAAAGGGGTGAATAGAGCTCCAGCATTCATAGTTCTGTGCCCCTCAATGAGTGATTTTACCTCTATGAACCTCAGTTTTACTCATCCGTAAAATGAGATTATTTACATGAACCTAATAGGTTTAATGTACGGATGTCAGATTCTCTACAGAACAATTACAACTATCATTTATTGAGCATTTACTATGAATCCTATAAAGTCACTTCTGTTACGCTGCTTCTTTTGAAAACATGAAATTGTTCCAGCACAATTGACACAATAGGAAACAATTTGAGCATAACATACATTTCATGTTTGCTTATGCAAGATTTCATCTGTGAGAAAAACTAGGTGCACCCAGCTGAACCAAATTATGTAGGAGTATACAAAGCACACCTCAAACATCTCCCAGTCACCTCAGCTGGGATGTTGTATATTCAGCATAATACACAAAGGTGTATGTTATGAACCACACCCATCCACATCTGGTATAACAACTTTCCATCTGATTTCAAATAACTCTTCTATCACAACTTCTCAATAACTCACAAGGTACAACCCTTCTGACACTCACTTACACAAGTAAACTTTGAATTATTCCTAGTAAGATAAAGTGCAATATTTTTGAATATTTATGCATTTTTAAACTAATGTGTAAAACTGTGCTACCATTTTATTTGGGGTATATATATATATATTTGAGGTATATATATATATTTGAGGCATATATATATATTTGAGGCATATATATATGCACCAAATTAATTAAAAACTATGAGATATATATATATAAATATATATATATATAAAACTTGTGACATTTTTTAGTATTTTCCCCTAACCCCATTCTCTTCATAAGCCCTGTGGCTTTTGTGTGATTTTTAGGAACACACGTGAGGTACTATAGCAGAACTGGCTGTACGAAGCAATTTGCATGCTTTCAGTTGTCCCAATAACTCAGGGAAATGGATGTTATTATCCTCACATTGTAGGTACTCAGTAAATGACAGCCGCTGCTATTACTAATAATAATTGAATAAGTCCAGCATTGGGAAAAGGCCTCTTGGCAGTTACTGCGGCACTTTTACTTATTGATGGTCAAGCAGTTGAATGATGGACAATAGGTTTTTGATGGGCAATGTAGTCCCTTCTATTTCTCATAGTCTCCAGTTCTGGACCCCTTTGGCCAGGAGTGTCTATCAGAGACCTCAGTAGGCCAGCCCCTCCCCAGCTGCCATTTACCCACCAGACAGGTCAGGCAAGCCCATGCCCTGGCCGTTCCCTGTTCAGTGATGGGAGGTGTCTTCTTAATGCTCCCTTTCCTGTGTGATTCAGTACCTTCCCTGAAAGATCAACTGATCAATTTGCTCGAGAAGCTTATTACAGTTCAGCCAAATACTTTTTATAAAATCTGCATAATTACTTGTGGCCCAGATGTCTGGAACATCTGTCACTTCCTACCCTGTGTTCTCTGTGAAATGAAGGCCTAAAATGAGTCACTGGAAGCTTCATATCACGGATGAGGGTTTGCCTTAGATGCCCTCCCAGGTCCTTGCAATTCTCAGTGTCTAATTCTACAGGTTTCCCTTCTGGATAGCTTGTCTTTCTTTTTTTTTTTTTAATAAGTTACTTCTTGAAATCAAAAGCTAAGAAGCACATTTATTCTTCAGTCAACACATCAGATTGAGAATCTCCTCTGTGTTGGGTGCAGCACAAGATACTGGGGATAGAGCTGGAGGCAGCCCAGATGCACTCCACCATTCATCCACATGGAGCACACAGACAGTTGGATTCATAGAAATAACCTAACACAGGTATACATATTTTAGACATGCTTTCAAATTAAATTTTGAGAAAGATGCCCACAATTCATCTCTTCACTCAGATTTCTAGGGCAAAAGAAAAATAGCAAGTTAAAAATCTCAGCTTTGCCACTTTATAGATTTATCACCTTGAATAATTTGATTACCCTCTCTAAGCCTCAGTTTTGTCATCTGGACATGGGAACTCTGCAGATATGGAAGAGTTGCTACATGGATTACAAAGCATATGTCATATAAATAGCCAGAACAGCAGTACATGCTTTTCTCTTTCTTTCAACTCTATAGCCCTTAGCCTTCAAGGTAGCTAGCACTTAGCCCAGTGGGCTTTAAGCCACTGTTTTCTGGAAGCAAGTTCATTCATCACAGAACTCTGCAGTTACACCTAGAGCTTCATACCAGTGTTGGTCCTTGTGGTTTGGGTTTGAGGACACAGAGAAGTGGCCTTGAGCTGAGTCTAGGAGGGAAAACTTGCCAAAAGGTCTTGGCATGAGGTAGCCTCACCACTCTGCAGCCCCTCAGATTGGCCCCTTGAGGAGCCTCCAGATGTGTGGGTATGATAAAAACCAACCACATCTTAATGGAAAAAGAGGCAACCCAAGCCACCCCCTTTCCCACCCACGTCTGCATTTGCTTCTCTGAAATTGAGTTTTCTTTATCCTTGTTAAATGGTCATTTTGATCCATTAATCCACTTCTTGACTGTGTGTGACAGAAACACTTAGTTGTTGGCTCATTTTTCGCCAGGGGCAAAGGGAGGGAGTGATTCTGACATCAATCAAATTCACAAAGGGTTTTTTTTCATCATGAAATATAATAATACTTTATATTTCCAGTATTGTCAAGAAATGAGTTGTGAACAGTCAACACAAATTAAAAGCAGTAGCTGTAGGTTTTTGTCCCGGCAAATTAATATGCAAGAGAACGTCAAGATGAGGTGTGGCCCCACATAAGTGACTTTTCCCGAGGATTTGCCTGAGCTGCATTAAAAAATATTGAACGTACTACACGCTAGAAACTTTACATATATTATTTCTGACCTCTCAACAACCCCTGGAAATAAGAATTATTATCCTCAGCTTACAAATAAGGAAACTGAGGCCCAGAGAGGTTGACACCAAAAAATCCTCACTGGCTCCTTTTTCAGGATTATCTTTTCTGACTTGGTTGAGTATCCATGGAATTTGGTTTTCACTGAAATTCTGTTTATTGATACCTTTCTTTTTTTGTTAAATGTCTATCTCTCCTCCCCCATCCACAACAGCCAAGAGCACAAGGATGCTATTTGTGTTACGTATTTGGTCAACAAACATGTGAGTCCCCAGGGTGTTAAGCTCTAGGCCAGCTTCTAGGAGTCTCAGTGGTGACCACAACAGCTTCAGGCTCTCAGGAGCTTACAGGCCAGCACTCAACCCTGTAACCTCAGTTCCTAGCTGAGTGCCTGGCACACCACAATCATTCAATCGATATGACATTGACTGCATGAATCTGTCAAGAGATCTCCGTCAGGAAATCAGCCTGTTTTGAATCCTGATGCACCCAAGCCTCCCTTATGGTGCCTCCTACATGTCCTTCACAGTGTCCTTTACATCAGGCTATTTCCTCCTGCTTTTTTCTCACTGTCTCATCTGTCTCCTTTACAACCCAGACATGTGCCAAACCAAACAAGCCTTAATCAAGCAATGCCCTATCAGATCCTTTGAACCCACCCCACCGGGATGGCAAAGCCCATCTCATTCAAAGCTCCACCCAAAAAGCCACCTCCTCGGAGAAGCCTTCTCCAACCCTCCATTGCAGACCAAGATCATTCTCCTGTGCCATCATAAAGCATCTGGCTTATACCTGGATTTAGGCACACATCACACCATGCTGACATTATTTTCAAGCTGTCGTTGCAACTAGGCTGTGAGATCTTTGAGGGTAGACTCCACGAGTTGCTCATTTTTGTGTCATCTTGTATTTGTTAGGAAACTTCAACACCAAGTAATAGAAAATCCAACTAATAGTTTAAACAGTAAAGACCATTATCTCACAGAAAAAGAAACTTTGGGATGTGGAGGCTTAATTTGAAACCTCCATGAACACTTCAAAGAACCTGCACTTTTCATTGTCCCACTCTGTCCTCCCCATTAGCAATGTTTTTTCTTATGTTTCCAAGATGGTAGCCACAGTTTCAGGCATCACATGTAGACACAACAGCAGCAAAGGGAACATGAGGAGAATAGGGACACGTCTCCTCTCTGATGTCTCTTTTAGAGATGAAAAACACTTTCTCAGTCATTCAAGCTGACTTCCCCTGATACCTATGAGCCAGAAGTATGTCATATGTCCATACCTAAATTAGTCTTGAGAAAAGAGAATGAGACCACCTTGATGGCTGAGACCAATTATTTCCTTCCTCCAGAAACACAAGGCTTCAGTGGAGAGTGAACAAAATCAGAGCTTTCTTAACAAAGGAAAAGAGTGAGGAATGAATGAAGTTGACAACCCAGTGACATCTGCAATTCCCTTGTGACTTTTTACTTGCCAGACTCACTCTTCTCCTAAGTAGCACAAGGAATTGTTGCTTACGGTAGATCTAGGTAAAAACTGGCTGGATTTTTGGAGGAGTTACCAGGTCATCTGTAGCTGGCCTTTCTCTATGCAGACCCAATACCACCTAGGTCCTTCTGCTCACTGTGGGCTAGTGCTGTTAATTTATTCATTCACTCATGGAAGCATGTTGATTTCTATCACCTACCAGCCCATTGACTAGGTGCTGGGGACATAGAAAATAAGCCACAGACCCTACCCTCAAGTGGCTCTGTTACTGCTCAATCTCATTTGTTTTTTCCTCCAAAATATGAGATAGGCAGAGAAGATGTTCCTTTTGTACAGAAAAGAATATTGAGGTATGAATTAGCAATGTGATATTCCTGCCAACACAGAAGCTCACCTTAGAAAGAAATGGTCAGAAATGTAAACAGCCAACTCTAAGCCTTATTCTTATTCCAGTCAGCTTCAGATAATGACCCCACTTGAGATCTATTCCATGGGACAAGGTGGCAAATGAGGCAGAACACTAGTGCTTCTGTTCTGTTCCCCATTCCCCAAACCAGCATGTTCCACAATGTGTTTCTATGAGATGTTCCTGGGAAGAAAAGAGTTCCATGGTCAGATAACTTCGTGAAATTCTGCATATTAGCCCTGACCTCTCTCAGAGAGTCACAATTTGCTTTAATGCACTGAAGTCTCTGAGAAGTCCTGAAATATGTAAGTGGTTTATTTCTGCTGGTTAAAATTTTAATAACTCACAAGGCTGGGTGTGGTGGCTCACACCTGTAATCCCAGCACTTTGGGATGCCAAGATGGGTGGATCACCTGAAGTCAGGAGTTCAAGACCAGCCTGGCCAACATGCTGAAACCCCGTCTCTACTAAAAATACAAAAAAAAAAAAAAAAAAACCAGCGGGTGTGGTGGTGGGCACCTGTAATCTCAGCTACTTTGGGAGGCTGAGGCAGGAGAATTGCTTGAACCCGAGAGGCGGAGGTTGCAGTGAGCCAAGATTGTGCCGTTGCACTCCAGCCTGGGCAACAGGAGTGAAACTCTGTAAAAAACAATTAAAAAGTCACTCACAAAACACTTTTTCATTGCAAAACCCCTCCCAACATAATTCATTCATTAAGTAAGTATTGAGTATCCACTATGTGGCATGGACTACATAGTTTTGAGCAAAACAAACATGGTCCCTTCCTCCATGGACTTTATCAAGTAGTGGAACTAAATTCCCTATCACCAAGAACAGTGCTCACTGGGGTAATAACTACTAACATGAAACGTCATGGTTGACTTGAGTGTTTTTGTAACTAATTACTTAAGTTGATCTCCACAGGTATTTTCATCAACCCATCCACGGTGACACAAATGAGAATCAAGTTCAGGACTATCTTCCCGAGATTACTAGTATCTACATGAACCATATGTTTCCAAATATCCTTTGATGTATTAGCCGGATTTAGGTGCAATAACAAAGAGCGCCAAAATCCCAGTGGCTTAAAAAAACAATTTCTTGCAAATCAAAACCACAATGAGATACCATCTCACACCAGTTAGAATGGCAATCATTAAAAAGTCAGGAAACAACAGGTGCTGGAGAGGATGTGGAGAAATAGGAACACTTTTACACTGTTGGTGGGACTGTAAACTAGTTCAACCCTTGTGGCAGTCAGTGTGGCGATTCCTCAGGGATCTAGAACTAGAAATTCCATTTGACCCAGCCATCCCATTACTGGGTATATACCCAAAGGACTATAAATCATGCTGCTATAAAGACACATGCACACGTATGTTTATTGCGGCATTATTCACAATAGCAAAGACTTGGAACCAACCCAAATGTCCAACAATGATAGACTGGATTAAGAAAATGTGGCACATATACACCATGGAATACTATGCAGCCATAAAAAATGATGAGTTCACGTCCTTTGTAGGGACATGGATGAAATTGGAAATCATCATTCTCAGTAAACTATCGCAAGAACAAAAAACCAAACACCGCATATTCTCACTCATAGGTGAGAATTGAACAATGAGAACACATGGACACAGGAAGGGGAACATCACACTTCGGGGACTGTTGTGGGGTGGGGGGAGGGGGGAGGGATAGCATTGGGAGATATACCTAATGCTAGATGACGAGTTGGTGGGTGCAGCGCACCAGCATGGCACATGTATACATATGTAACTTACCTGCACGTTGCGCACATGTACCATAGAGCCTAAAGTATAATAATAATAATAATAATAATAATAATAATAATAATAAAAAAAGAAGAGCAAAAAAAAAAAAAAAAAAAAAAAACAATTTCTTTCTAGCTCATGTTGCATGTGGATGGCTGCAGATCAGCAGCTGTAGAATCTGCACCACCTGTCTTATGCTGAGATCCAGCCTGGAGGAACACCCCTCTGTGGAATGTGGCACTCTCTTGGCAGAAAGAGCAAGAAGGCAGGCAGAAACTCATGAAGACTCTTAAAGGCTTCTGCTTGGGCACGGGGTATGTTGCATCTACTCACAGTCCACTGGCCAACACAAGTCACATGGTCAAACCCCAAGTCCACCAGTGAGTCAGGAGATGTATCCTCCTCCCTCCTATGGGAGACACTGCAAGTCACATGACATTCCAGGGAAAGGGGTCACGTGTAGTCCTCTTAAAAGGAAGGGGCAGGAAGTGAGTAACTGTGAACAACACAATGACCTGGGGAAAGGAAGAACAGCCTTATATGGGGTTATGACAATGGGCTCTGAAGTCAGACCCGCCTGAATTTGAATACAGGCCTGCTAGTTATTAGCTGAGTGGCCTTGCGGATATTAGAAAAACAATCTAATCCTCAGTCCCTTCGTCTGTAAAATGGGAACATCAGTATCTACTTTACAAGGCTGCAGTGAAGATTTAATGAGATAAAGCTTAAGTTCTTAGCACAGAGCCTCATATAATAAAACATTCAGTGAATGACAAATATAATGCCAGAGTTAGGCTGGGTGCTGTGGCTCATGCCTATAATCCCAGCACTTTGGGAGGCTAAGGTGGGCAGATCACTTGAGGCCAGGAGTTCGAGACCAGCCTGGACAATGTGGTGAAACCCCATCTCTAGTAAAAATACAAAATTAGCCAGGCATGGTGGCACATGCCTGTAATCCCAGCTACTCAGGAGGCTGAGGCAGGAGAATCGCTTGAACCCAGGAGGCAGAGGTTGTGGTGAGCTGAGATTGCGCCATTGCACTCCAGCCTGGGCAACAAGAGTGAAACTCCATCTCAAATAATAATAATAATAATAATAATAATAAATAATGCCAGAGTTTCTTTGCATTCAAATCGGTGGTCTTCAAACTAGATCTCATGAGCACCTATGATTCTCACCACTCCTGGTGCCATTCTGACCTTCCTTCAGTAAGACAGCATCTCTCAATCCAGAAAAGGCCACTGGGTCCACAGTGATGCGGAGGAAGAAAAACAAAGAAAATGATAACAGCTGACTGTTTCAACAAGCTGTTCCTTTGGAAGCTGCTCAATCATGGACAAATCAACTCTGGTGACACATGAAAATGATGTGCCTGGAACAAGTAAATATACCTTAGACTCCTGATATCCAAATCTGGCTTTGGAAAAAGAGTACAATTCATCCAGGAGTCAAAAAAGCGAGGAGGTGAAGGCCTCCAGGCAGAGAATCAGCGTGGGAGGCTACAGGGTCTCCACAAGCAGCCTGAGTTACTGGGAAGACAGGCAATACTCACCCTTTCTACTGCAGGAGGAAAAGCAGCCCTGTTCCCATGAGTTCTCACCCAAAGAGGCCCAGGCCATGTGTGCTGCCTTCCTCTTTGATAAGGGGGACTAGTTTCAGCAACATGACCTCATGCCCTCTGCAAACCGCATCAAGTCATTGGCAATGATAGAGGTAACCTCACCATCTTCAGTAATCAACCATTGGATCTTTGGGACAGCAGTTTCTTGGTACCTAGGAAGCAGGCTAAGAAGGGTTTCAGGGAGCCCTGGAACTCCTCCCCTGTTCTCTCAGAGAGAGAGAGAGCTTGGGTCTTAGAGTAGCTCTCCTGCTTCTCTCTAGAGTATCTGCCATAAGAAGGAGCTGAACTCTAAGGCAGCCTTACCCCAGCCTTGCAGCTGTTACAGAGCCTGATGGTTGTGAATACAGAGTCTTATGTCAGCCAACCTGGCTCAAATCCTATCTGTGTGACCTTGAGGAAGTTGTATAACATATCTGAGTTTTGATTTCCCCCTCAGTAAAAATGGGGATGCTAATATAAGTTATTTTTTCCCTTTTCATCCTTCAGCCATTGTCACAACTCTCATGATCACCCTTTCATTTCAGACAAACAACTGATACATCATTCACTACATTGAGTCTTCACCTGGGGTAGTTTCTTTAAATAGAACTGCAGATCATCAGAGAATTACTTCTCGATGTTTGCATGTGAGCCTTATATTACATAAGCTTATTAACGTATTTACCCAAACTGATTCTCACATCTGTGGATTGTTATATTATTGCATTTTTTTTTTTTTTTGAGATGGAGTTTCGCTCTTGTTGCCCAGGCTGGAGTGCAATGGCATGATCTTGGCTCACTGCAACCTCTGCCTCCCGAATTCAGGCAATCCTCTTGCCTCAGCCTCCCGAGTAGCTGGAATTACAGGCACGCACCACCATGCCCAGCTAATTTTTTGTATTTTTAGTAGAAATGGGGTTTCTCCATGTTGATCAGGCCGATCTCAAACTCCCGACTTCAGGTGATCTACCCGCCTTGGCCTCCCAGAGTTCTGGGATTACATGCGTGAGCCACCGCTCCTGGCCTTTTTTTTTTTTTTTTTTTTTTGAGAAGGAGTCTTACTCTGTCACCCAGGCTGGAGCGCAGTGGCACGATCTTGGCTCACTGCAGGCTCCATCTCCTGGGTTCAAGTGATTCTTCCGCCTCACCCTTCCGAGTAGCTGAGACTACAGGTGCACACCACCACTCCCAGTTAATTTTTGTATTTTTAGTAGAGACGGGGTTTCACCATATTGGCCAGGCTGGTCTCGAACTCCTGATTTCGTGATCCGCCCGCCTTGGCCTCCCAAAGTGCTGGGATTACAGGCATGAGCCACCGCGCCTGGCCTGTTACATTATTGTTTAGAGACATTTGCTACCATCTTAGGTTTCTTATATCCTTTCTGTAGGTTTATTATACGTCAGTAGAAAGTTTTCTAAAATAGAAGTTGCCATGTCCTATTGTGCTTCTCCTGGCGCCCTCTCAATGGAAGAAAAGAGTTTCACCCCCTCCCCACCAGTGACCCCGAACTGAATCATGGGAATGTCTTTGGTTAGTGGAACGCAAGCAGAACTCAGCTTCACATCCAAGCAGAACCAATAAGAGGCACATAGTTCTGCCATTTCTCGCTTCCTTCTGACACATGAATACCCGTGCCCAGACGCCACCTGCTCTTTCCAAAGAGACGAGACCATGGAGCAGAGTCATAGCTGGCCTCCAACCAACAGGTAACATGAATAAGAAATAAGTGTGGTTCTTATAAACCACTAGGATGTGGATGTGGTTTGTTAGGACAGCATCACTTAGCCTAAACTATACAATAACTGCGAGGTATGGAAATTGATAACAACCCCATTTCACAGATGAGAAACTGCAGCTGTGATTTGCAGACACTGCAAAGCTGGAGAATGAGAGCACAAGCCTCCTGCTCATGCCTTTGTTTCCAAACTTTGTACTCATCCTACTACACTATGTGCTTCCCAACAAAGTTTGGTTCCTTTGTAGAACTTCTCATAGTTCAGATTTTTACTTATTTTTACATTTTTTTTTTTGGCACAGGATCTCACCCTGTGGCCCAAGCTGGAGTGCAGTGGTGCAGTCATAGTTCACTCTAGCCTCGAAATCCTGGACTGAAGCAATCCTCTCACCTCAGCCTCCCGAGTAGCTGGAACTACAGGCACATGGCACCATATCCAGCTAATGTTTATTTTTTTGTCAGACTCCCTCATCAGTCTAAGCTCTATGAAGGCAGGAGCCATGCCCATCTTCTTCAACATTTTATTCTCAGCTCTGAGTACATATTAGACGCTATTCCTTGATGAACAAATGAATGATCAAATGAATGAATGTATCTGCCCATTGAATAACTTGATTCTTTCATTTCTATGTTGGGAAGAAAAAAAATGACCACAAAAACAAGTGGAAATTATGCATTTTAATTTTTTAATTTTTAAAATTATGTTTAAATTTTTTTATATTTAGGGGGTACAAGTGCAGGTTTCTTACATGCACGTATTGCATAGGGGTGAAGTTTGGGCTTTTCATGTAACCCTCATGCAAATAATGAACATTGTTCCCAGTAGGTAATTTTTCAACCCTCACTCTCCTCCAACCTTTCCACCCTTTTTTATCTCCAATGTCCATTATTAAAGGTGGGAAATGTTTAGATTCAAAGTGGACATTAGACCCAGTGACCCGGCCGGAATCAGGAGGTGTGGATGGATGACACCCTTACCGTCCAACTCATTCACTTTCTCTAAGTATTACTACCACCATCACTCAAGCTCTGCCTAGGAAAGGGATATCTGTAATCTTAGACTGTGCTGGACAGCTCCACCCATTGGACCCTCAAACTGGGTGCATCCCAAACCTGCCTCTTCATTTTCTTCCCCAAACCTGCCTCTCCACCTGCATTGCTGTCTTGGTAAGGGCATCACTCTGTCCAGTCACCCAACCCAGAGACGTAGGAGTTAACCAGAGTTTTCCTTCCCATCCCTAACCTAGTTAGTCACCCAGTCTGACTGACATGTGAGATTACTCTTCACTTTCCTAGCTCTTCTGACCTGAGTTTCAGACCTTATCTCCTCTCTTCTGGACCTCAACAAGCAGCTGCGCTTACTACTCTCTCCATCCCCACACTCTGGATCCTCTAAAACACTTTCCATACAGCTGTAGGGAGACATTAAAAATAAATCATATATCCATATATACATATATATAAATAAACAAACATCATTTTCCCGCTTAGAAAAGGTAAGGGATGTTAAATATTATCTGGCTCAGTGTTTTCCAAACTTGTTTAATCATAAGAATGACTTTAGGGCATTTATTAAAAATATAGGTTCCTGGGCCCCACCCTCAACCTACTTACTTGGAATCTTCCACGGAGGAGCCTGGGTATCTGTTTTGAATAAATATTTCAGGCTGCACTTATGATCGGGCCAGTTTAGAAAACATTGAACATTGACGTAGCCTACTAGTTAGAATGATATTCAGCTGTGAGTAACAGGAATCTCTAAAACAGCAGTTAACTAAACAAGATAATGGTATTTCTCTCCTAAATTATGCTGGCCATTGGTCCAGGGCTGATAGGGTACTTCCTGGTGTCAGGAACACAGGCTCCATGTCGTCCACCATCTTTGGCCTCAAAATCATGGCCCAAGATGGCAGCATCCATATTCCTGGCTCAGGATGGAGGAGGAATGAAGGGTGCATGGGCGTTGAGTCTCAGGAGGGCTCCTAGAACTGCCACGTGACTATTCTGAGAGACCACTGGCCTGAAGTTGGCCACACAGTCGCTAGTTAAAAGAGAAGCTGGGAAATGCAGTCTGCATGTCCCATCAGAAAATGTGGGCAAAAACAATACTGGGAAGTAACTATGAAGACCATTACTCCTATTTAACAGAAAAATAATCTGAGGTCCAAAGAGATTAATTAGTTTGCCCAAAGTCACAGGACTAGGTAGTGTCCCCAAATACGGCTGCAGTTTGTTTACTTTCAGTTACTGAAAAATAAGCTATCACAAAAGGAGATGTTATTGCTGATGGTTCACACAGGGTTGGCAATGCTTTCCAGATGGCATGGAACAAAGGAGCCATATCTACAGCTCCAAAGGTGGCCTCTGTCTTTCTAGATATCTCTGTGAGCCAAGAATCTTGACTTTTCAGGAGGTGACCATCAGACATGATATTTGCAGTAAGAGAGAGGTGCTGACCTAAAGCAGAAAGATTTTTCAGCTCTGAATCCTTCAGTCTATTAATGTCTACACTCCCTGTTAAATGAGATGATCAAATGCCTTTCTATGGTGTCAGCCTCTCTATGTCAATGTTTCCATTAATCTTAAAGCAATGCTAAAGAGTTCACCACTGCACCACTGCCTCCTTTGCCTAATTCCCCTGATGCCTTTTGTTCCCCCCATTTTTGGCCACAACTAACCATTCAGTCATTCCACAAATCTCTCTTGGGCACCTCCTCTGTGCCAGACACGATGCTAAGCATCGGGCGTAAATGAAGAATAAAATGCAGATTAAGCCCTCAGGGCATCCCCCAACTGGTAGAAGAGACAGGCAAATAAAGTGATTGTTACAGAATCATAATCTCACTGCACTGGGAAGTCTGAGAGGCCTGAGGTCAAGTCTCAGCGCTACTATTTATTACCTGTGTGATCCTGGGAAAATCTGCATTTGATTTCTCATCAATAAAATAAGGATAAAGTTCCCTATCAAATAGGGTTTGGGTGAGGATTAGCAAGGTAATGTACAGGACTTGGCACATTATTGAATGTAGATGGTAATAATGTATTGTATATTTCAAAATACCTAAGAGTACATTTTAAATGTTTCACTATAAAAAATGATAGTTAAACAAGGTTATGGCTATGTTAATTAGTTTGATTTAATCATTCCACTTTCTATACGTATCTCAAACATCAAATTATACCCCCTAAATGCGGATAGTTATGATTTGTTGATTAAAAAAATATTAATTTAATAATAATAATTTTTAAAAAAGAAAGAGCCAATGCAAGCTTTACCATATTCCTTTTCCTGCCTTGAAATTCATGGAACCATGCATCATGATGGAGCTTCTATCACTTGGGTCTTTGAGTGACCAAAATGATCCGAGTATTCCTGCCAGCCTCCAGGGGATAGATAGCACAAGCAATAAATAAACCTTTGTGGATCTAAATCACTGAGATTGGGGTTGTTACCAAAACACAGCACAGACTGCCAAGCTGGAAAGAGAGTCCTATAGACCACACCAGCCAGGAAATACACCTGGGAAACACCTGCTGGGAAGATGCACATAAACACCTACAGGAAAATTTCATTTGCAGCAGCTGGCATGACAGCTGGAGCAGCTCTCTCTCTTCACTACAGCCTTGCTACAAAAAGCATTTCTCTCTCTGAAAGAAGCAAATGGTACCCATGGGGGAAGATGAAGCCGTTTTTCTTTCTTTCCCCTGCTAATTCTCTCAAAATCCAGAAGTCGAGCAATCTCTAAAACAGAACCACTTACTAAGTGCTTATTATGTATGGAGACCAGTGCCGAGCAATTCATGTCTATTTTTCACCCAGCAACCCCGGGAGATTACTGCTGCGATGATCACTCCTATTTTCTAAACAAGAAAGTCGAGCCTTAAAGTGTTTAAGTAACTTGCTCTAGATCACACAGATGGTGAGTGTGCAAGTTATGCTTCCAAGCAGGTTTGTTTGACTCCATTTCTGCTTGTTATGCTACAAGAACCTGTGTCCAGGGGCCAAGGAGAGCTCCAGCTTTGAAGCCTGAGAAGCTATTGCACGTGCCCCTTTTTCCCAGGATTCTAGTAAGTCTACCATCTGAAGTGATCCTGTCACATGGCACATCAGATTCATTACAAAAGCACCAGATCACTAGGAAAAGGGACAAGTAGAGGAGGGTTAGCACCCTCCCAAGCCATTCTCATGTCCATACTGCTTTTCTTTTTCTCTGTTCCACCTCTACCCTCAGCAGCAGCTACACAATGATGTCATAATTATAAGGGCAACAGCATCCAGTAAGATAATGTAGGCAGGCCCAACCTGAGCTGGTCCAGGTTATAAGGAATAGAGGTGCTTAGCCTCTGGGGATGTGCAGGAGGAGTCTAGACAAACAAACACAGCAATGCTCATGGCTTGCAGGGTGAAACATGACCCCGTAGTTGTCATTCACCACCCTGCATCTGGATCTTGACGTGCTCCTTTTTCTGTATGAAATGCTCTTCCCCACATCACCTGTCCTTGTCTACACTTCTTTATACATCTGTCACCCCTCCTCAACTCAACAAATATGAAGCACAGGGAATACATTTTATTCATCTTCATATCCCTTGAACCCAGCTCAGTGCCTAGCACACAGTGAGTACTCAATGAATTCATAAATGAACACTATAGCCCAAGTGGGGATCTTCATGTGTCTACAGCACTTTACTCCCTATGAAATACTTTGACTTTTGTGCTTCTCAAAAAGTCTGTGAATCAAGCAAGGCAGATATCATTTTCCTTTTATGTAGGAGAAACCAAGATTCCAAAATTTTAAGTGACTTGGTCAAGATCACCAGTGAGCAAGTGGTACAGCCAGAAATTAAACTGTGTTAAATAACGGGACCACTTTAACACAGTATTAAACTGTGTTAAATACTTGGAGAGGCATGAAGAGAAAAGGAGAAATGGAGAGAGAGAGAGAAAACGAAAAAAAAAACACAGAGGTGATTTGGATTCAAACCCTAATTCAATGGTCTGACCATCTGCCCATAATAATTTGGTGAGACTCACATTGAGAGGCTGAATCAATGATTGTTTGTATAGTCAGAGATAAGTAGACACATTTTGTGTTGAGGAATTATCAAACAGCAATTTTAGTAATGTCGTTAGACTGTAATAGAGATAGAGTGCAATTTAGATACGCATATCCTGTTTCTAATCATCATTCGTCCATCAGCCTTGGAGGTCAAGTTGAGTTTAATCTTCCTCGATGGCTGTACTTTTGGTTTCAGTCTCTCACACTCACTGCACCTCCTGTAACTTCCATTCAGCATGCAATGAGAGAAGCATGTGTCCAGAAACTGGGAAGGCACGGTGGTTCTGCTTTGTTAAAACAAAAAAGGCTCGTTGTAACACTGGTTTTCCTCAGATAGTCAGCCTTGTCTACACTTCTACAAATTTACCCACTTGAATACGTTGTAGTATATTTTAGGAAACTCACAATGGTTCTGCAGAAAGGACTGTTTGCATGGAGGTTTTCAGCAGCCTTAGCAGGCATGATGTTTGGATCCTGGAAATCATCTATTTTTTATGTGTAAATAAACAGTGAGAGGAAAGGAGAAGGCATCCATACAATTTTAATGACCAAGATTCCTATCGGTCATCAAAAGAAAACAAAAGGTAGCTTAATGGGCACAAGGAAGCTATTTTTCTAGTGATTTCTCTGCTCAGCTCTCCTGGGAAAAGGAATGGCTTCTAAATTTTTTTAAAAAATCGTGTTCTGAGTTATTTTTTTTTCCTGTCATTTCATTGCCTTTGATCTTGCATTTCCTAAGAAAGAAGCACTTAACCTCTAGTATCAGATCAATGTTGGAAATGCACACTTTATTTTAAGATCCTTTTCTAACACATGGAAACTCTGTATCTTCACAAGTGAACTTAACATGATTCAAACAGATTGCATTCCACAACCAATGTGCTGCAAAACTATTGGCTGAATTCAGGCATAAAGCTGGTTTTTTTCATCAACCGCTAATGAATTATTTTTGAAATAGCAAGTCTTTTCCAAATAAAAGTTACTTAACTAAATTCGAGCGATGATGTTTTAAAATCAATTTGCACATGGACACTACCCAAGTGGATTCTCCTTGCACCAAAATGGCAGATTCTCCATGGATTTCTCCTGAAGGGAGGTGAAAGCCTCCTCCAGTCACACAAGTAGTCTATCATGAATCTGTTTGAATTCCCTTCCCAGTGAATGAAGTGTATTATGTTGCCAGAAGGATACTCCATCATCTGTAATAAATATTCATCTGCATGTATCATGCACTTGAGCTGCATGACTGATGAACTCCAGCTCCGGAAATGAAAGGGAAACACACTAAGACAAATGTCACCTTTCAATGCTTCTCAGACAGATGAATTGCAGTTAGATTTAAACAAAGTCAGTAATTTCATGCTTTCCAACTGGTGCCTGATTCAGCTCAGCTGGCCCCTACTCTGTTTAATGGTGCTAATACCCAGGTTGGTTAGTTGAGTTTTGGCAATCTCTACTAGGGAACAGTCAACAATTTCTACTTCATATGCTTATTGAAATACAATTATGCTAAATACACTTCCCCAGGTATTTATGCACATTGGATAATTTAAAATTTGGGCAGCTTAAAAGCCAACATAGGTATAGCTCTTTTGAAAAATAATTTGGCACTATGCAATAAAAATGTATTTCCCCTTTAACTCAGGAATCCCCCTCCTGGGGATAAATCCAAAAGCTTTACAAGGGGAATCATTTATCTCCCAGCGTCTGTTTTCTTTTGATGAGGGGAAATTCCACATCCCAGAAGATACTCTCTTTTTCCCTGCAGTCCCAGAGGGAAGGGAGGAATTTGGCTGATGAGTGGATTTGGGAGAAGGAGCCACAGAAGAATGCTCATACATACGCTGGGCTAATTTTCTTTCTCCATGCTCCATCTGGGGAGACAGTTTGGTCTGCACTGAACAATAAGAGATGTGAAATTCAATTTAGAAAAAAAAATTTAGGGAATTGGTATAGCTGATACCTTATTCTGTATCTAACTGGCCTTAACATCTCTCATTCATTTGTATCAGATCTTGTGAGAGAAAGAGAAAGGTTTCATGTCTTAGCCCCTATCAAACACCAACAAGCTTCAGACTTAAAGATGTCCACTGTGAAATTATTTGTTACCTAACAATGGAAACGTTTTATGAGCAAAATCCACTCAGTGTGATGCATAACACTAGGCAGCCACTACAGATCATGTAAATACGATGCCTAGAATATACTTGATAATATTGAAGCAAAAAACAGAAGGATAGATAATACTTGCAAAACATTGATAATTATGAAAAGAGGTTGGTCAAGCTTATCAGAGTGTGCAGAGTGGTGCCATGGATCCTATGAGGGGAATACCCAGCCTCACCACTCTGACATGTTCTTTGCATGACCAAGGCCAAGAGAAGAGCTCAGTGACATCTGATATTTTCCCTACTGGGACTCTGCCTACTCCCACAGTACCTTTATGCTTGGGAAAACATACATAGTTTAATATAAGCCGTAATGTGAAGTATGTGACAAGGTGTGAAACCAGACAACCCATACATTTAACAACAATGATGATACCAAAAATATTCATTAAAACTAAGCAGCAACATCAAAATGCTTGTGTATTGCTGAATACAAAATAGAAAACCCAGGACACAAAAATCCATAGGCACCTGATGAGAGTATGTTCTGAATTGGGTATTATTGCTAGTATCTGATTCTGTACAACTGTGGTCCTAATGATATATGAAATTTGATAGGAATTACATTTAAAATTGTACTTGAAAATATGATGGTGAAAAAAAGAAGAATTCAAAGAATTAGAGTGATGTTAAAATGCTAGGATTATGACTTCTTTTTGGAAGTGTATCCTTGATCATTTGACTATGGAACAAGAATTCTGTGCAAGTATTACACATTCTTAGGGAGTGAGTCCTTGGGCAAGGTAAATATCTTTTATGTCTTTGGTTGAAACATGAAATGAGGAAATTAAGGCCAGAAATTTGATGAAGTCCTATCATTAGTAGAACTAGGTCCTTATTTTTTTTGTTTGAGGAAACACTTATAATGTTGACTCCATTGCCCTTTATTGAAGTTTTTGTCTACAGACACCACTAGACTGTGAGCTACATTCTTCTGATTCATTTCTTTATCACTACCCAGACTAGTCCCTAATACTTAGTAGATACCCAATAAATGAACATTTGAGTTCTATTCCATTGGGTTGTCCTCTGATTGCTTCAGAGACCTTTGACGTGATTTCACAGCAAGAATTGTAAATTATTTGGCAGCCAGGATGACTTTGGCCAATATTCTTTTATCATCTTCCCAAAACACACAACACAGGACTAGGTACACTACCAATGAATTGATTGACAGTTGAAGAGAAAATTTAAAGCTAACAATTGCTTTAACTTTTATTTTATGTGCAGAAGTCATGTGAAGGTTTGTTACATAGGTAAACTCATGTCATGGGGGTTTGTTGTACAGATTATTTCATCCCCCAGGTATTAAGCCCAGTGCTCAATACTTATCTTTTCTTCTCCTCTTCCTCCTCCCATCCTTCACCCTCAAGTAGACCCCAGTGTCTGTTGTTCTCTTTAAAGCTAACACATTTACTGATACATTTGGCTTCTTATGGACCATTGTCCTTGAGCACTTTCAACACTCATTGAACATTTACTGTGTGCCCAACATTCTGACATGCACTTCACATGCATTTTCTTATTTAGTCTTCACAACTCCACGCAGTAAGCATTGCTGATATCCCTGTTTCCTAGTTTAATAAAATGAGGCATGGAAGAAGCAAGGACAAAATTCACAGCTACTGAAAACTGAGACTGTGATTCAAATGCAGAGCGTCTGACCCCAGAGCCCAAGCTCATGGGTATCCCTATGTCATGCTGAATTTTTGCTAGTCTTCCCTCTGGCAGAATTTGCATGACAGGAGTAAGAATTTTAACTACAGAGGGTCCTGGCATATTTTTGTTATTACCAACTAAGTGTCACTGGCATCATAGTGTTGTTCATCACGGTTTCCATCTACCATAATGTCTGCCAATGTGCTGCCATACCATTGGCCTAAACATTGACACAAAGAGAGAAGTCAGATCACAGAGGTAACCTGTCTTGATTTTCAAACAGATAAACTCTGGCAAACAATATATTTTTGCACTCAACACTGATCCCAATTCCAAAAATTCCTGGAACTGGCAAGAAGATGGCAGAAGCAAAATGTAAACATTGTCAGTGTTTGTTACAAATGATAGTTAATAAAACCTGAAAAGATCATAGCTCAGAAACTGATTTCTTGTGTTTCCCATTATTTAATAATTTATTATACGAAATCCATTGACCTTTCCGTGGGCTCTTTTTTTTTTTTTTTTTTTTTTTTGAGAGAGAGAGAGAAAGCTGGAGCGTTAATTATGGTTTAGCTATTTTATTAAGCAGCATTAGCATACAAATAGGACATCAATAACCAATTACAATCTTCATCTTGGGAAAGCAGGTCTCCTCCATCCCCTCTGTGAGTGCTAACTCAGCCACTTAAAGGTCTTGGGCACTCCATGATGATGGCATTCAAGGCTCTTCTCAATCAACCCCCAGGGGGTCTCTCTAACCTGATACCCTGCCCCTCCCCTCTGCATGCTGTTTTCTAGCCAAGCAGGGGTCTACCTGCTGCACTCCAAGCAGAGCTTATGCCCATCGGCCTGTGTTTCTTATCTCCTGCCAATCCTGGCCACCCAATCTCTGACTGTTTAATTTCTCAGTTCTGTGCACTCACCTCCCATTCTTCATTTATTCAGCAGATGCTGAGGGGATACTAGCTAAATACCAATCACTGAGTGACTCAGGGGAAACACCAGGAGCAAAGCAGACGTGATTCCTCCCTGCTTGAGGCCCACAGGCTAGTGCAGGGTCAATAAACTTTCTCTCTAAAGGGCCAGATAGTAAATATTTTGGGCTCTGCCTACCACAGTGTCTGTTGCAGCTCCTCAATTCTGCCTTTGTAGTGGGAAAGCAGCCACTGACATGACACAAATGGATGGAAATGGCTGTGCTCCAATGACACTTTGTTTATACAAAAACAGGCAGTAGTCTGGACTTGGTCTATAGGCCACAGTTTGCTGACCCTTGGTTTAGAGCATTGAACTCTGAAGTTGAAGAGGGCTAGGTTAGAAATTCGAAATCCAGCTACTCCACCTATCACCATGTCGTCTTCAGCAAGTTTCTCGCACCTCAGTGTCTTCATCTGTAAAAAGGAGAAAATGAAGTATACACCAGGCTCTGTTTTCCCAGTAAAATCCATCCTGTGGTTCCCATGAGTCATATCCAGGCCTTTCATCATGACCTGCAGAGGCCTTGAATGATCTTTCTCCCACTTACCTCTTCTTTTTTTTTTTTTTTTTGAGACTAAGTCTCACTCTGTCGTCCAGGCTGGAGTGCAGTGGCGCGATCTCTGCTCACTGCAACCTCCACCTCCCAGGTTCAAGCGATTCTCCTTCCTCAGCCTCTCGAGTAGCTGGGACTACAGGCACACACTACCACGTCGGGCTGATTTTTGTATTTTTAGTAGACATGGGGTTTCACCATGTTGGCCAGGCTGGTCTCGAACTCCTGACCTCAGGTGATCCGCCCACCTCGGCCTCCCAATGTGCTGGGATTACAGGTGTAATCCCTTGTAGGATTACAGTGGCCCCACTTACTCTTCTACCCCTTCCTTACTGGTTCTTGAGCCCCTGACTCCATTTCTGTGGTGCTGATCTTCTTTCCCACCCCAGGGCCATTGTGGATGCAGCACCAGCTCCTGGGACTGCCCTCCTCCTGTGGTCACATGTCAGCTGCTATCCTTCAGGGTCCAATTTCAAGCGCAGTTCCCTTCAAGAGGCTTTCTGTGACCATCCGGTCTATACTCACCCACACACACACGGAGGAACAGCCACCAGTCCTTCCCCATCTTCACTCCTTGTTTGTTTCTTTGGTAGCATTTATGCCAATTTGTATTTGTTTGTTTAACTCTTCATTTTATGTCTCTCGACTAAATTATCAGTCCCATGAGTGCATGGACTTCACTGTATCTCTAGCATCCAGCCCAGTGTTGGCATGAACTGATTAATCAATGAAAGAATATTTGTGTCATTAGTTAGTCCATCAATAAATGATGGCAGGTGAATGCATCTCAATTTAAAAAGCAGCATGGTGTTTTTTCTCTGCCACAGTTTCACCAGGCACGGTAGACCAATGCCTCATGTCTCTTTGTTTCCTCTGGCACTAATTCCATCTTAGAGCTGCTTACATTTTGATTTCTGAAATGATTAAATCGTTGACATGTAGCATTTAATTTGAGTATGTCCCAAATATCTCACGCTGAGATACCCCTAGGGTTTCTAGGGTTCCCTTCTTATTTCTGGTGAGTTTTCTTCTTTCTCTGAAGAACCCTTTCAGACGAAAGACAGCAAGACCAAGGTATGAAAAATTGACCAGAGGTTCTGGTCTCAGCTCCCTCAGGTTGGCTGTGTGAGCCTAGACAATTCAAGCAACCTCTCTGAACTTGTTTTTTTCAATTGCAAATGTAGAAGATGAATAGATTAAGCAACAAAAATCTAACACTCTGGAGCAGTCACCAGCTCTTGAGCCAATGGTGTTAGCAGATAAAAAAGAACAAGAAAAAAAATTGAACATACCTGCTTCAAAGGAGCACACCACTTTAAAGCAAGTAATCCAATGTTACCCCCTTTTGTAGAGCTCTCAGCCAGAGTGGACTTGCTCGGGCCAAGCCAGTCCCTGAAATGATTAATTATTGTAACAGCAGAGAGTTAAATGAAGAAGCGACAGATGGCCCATCTGAAATAGTCTAAAATCACCTGCTATGAAATTAATTCCACATCTTGGAGGCTTGGGGCTCAGAACACCATGCAAAAAGTGACTGTTGATAAATTGTGTGTGTTTGTGTGTCAGCCTCTCTGCAAACACCTAAATAATATATGTCGTGTCATGTTTTCTTTCCTCCATCTCCTTTTAATGCATTATCATTTATAGAAAACTGCAGGGAAACGTGAAACATCAATCAAGCCATTAATTCCTGAGATTATGCTAATGAGATGCCTGGAGCGTTTGTTTCCCAGAATAGCTGCTCCCCCCAGCCCCAGGAAGGAGCTCTTGGCTCCCCCCAGCTCAGCCCTCTCTGCTTAGATCAGGAGCCATTGGCACCCAGCAGGGTGCTCCTCTTAAAAGGGCACTGCGACGTCAGCACTGGCATGGGGAGGATTTGCCCAGCCAGACAGCAAAGGCAAGCCACAGATGAAACAGAAAACATGTGAGACAAAAAGACCAGAGAGATGTGAGCGCACAGCTAACGAGCTCAGGAGGCCTCTGCCACAGTTAACTGTCCCGCTGGCGAGCACAGTGGAAGAGGAAGACAAAAATAAAATAAAAGCAGTAAGAGCTTTTCGAGGGATGGGGAGATAGGCGTGATAGTTAAAAGGTACAAAAATCCAGTTAGACAGAAGGAAAATCATTGTTTTGTTTTGTTTTAAGTCCTAAAGCACAGCAAGGTAAATATACAGATATTCCTAAACGTACGATAGGGTTATGTCCCAATAAACATGGAAAGTTGGAAATATCCTAAGTCGAAATGCATTTAGTACACTTAACCTACAGAACATTATAACTTCACCTCACCTACCTTAAATGCACTCAGAACACTTCCATTAGCCTATAGTTGAGCACAGTCATCTAATACAAGGCCTATTTTATAATAAAATATTGTATTAAATATCTCACACAATTTATTATATACTGTACTGGCAGTAAAAATAGAATGGGTACTCAAAATATGGTTTCTACTGAGTGTGTTTAGCTTTTGCATCATGAGAAAGTCAAAAAAATTGTTTGTCTCACCTAAGTAGTCAAGAACTGTCTGTAGTTTGTAGTTTGTGTATAATATTGTGCATTTCTAAAGTACTTAGAGAGTAAATTTCAAATGTTCTCATTACAAAATAATGTTAAGTTCTTGAGGTGATGGATATGTTAACTAGCTTGATTTAATTATTCCACACTGTATTCATAAATTATAACATCACTTTGTGCTCCATAAATTTACACAATTATGAATTGTCAATTTATAATTTTTTTTAAAAAAAAAGATGCTTCATCAGCTGAGATGACAAGCAGAGGCCAGAACAGCCTTGATTTCTACTCATGTGGAAGAAAATCAAGGTGATGAGGTTGGTGTCAGAGGAGAAACCTCAATTACAGTAACTACCACTCATGAGGCACTTATTGGCCACTGTACAGCAATGTTGCATATTATTGCAAGTACTGTCTCCCCCCACCCTCTTATCAATGAGGCTCAGAAAGGTGACTCAAGGTTGCCCAGCTGGTGAATAACTGTGCTGTGTCGCAAATCCAGGTGCACCAGATTCCAGAGCCTGTGATCATTCTGCTTTGCATATTGTATGTGTATATCTAAAAACTGTGCTAATGAAGCTGACAGGGGTTAAAAAGAAAAAAAAATTAAAAAAATAAAAAATAAACTGTGCATTTCAGTTTACTCTTTGGAAGTCATCCAGAGAAACAGAAAATGAGTTCAGCTGTAGTGTCTTTAAGATGCTTCAAAACAAAATCACAGGCTACAAACAGATAGGATGAGAAAGCTTGTGGTGACAAAGCAGCTCTGTAAGCTCGACAGTGGTGCTGGCTGATCAAATCTACATTTATGAAAAAACTGCATAGAACACAGGCGGGCACACACAACACACACACACGCAAACCCTGTGGCTTGAACCAATGTCAATTTCCTGACTGTGATGATATTGTTCTATAGCTGTGCAAGATGTTACTACTGGGGGGAGCTGGTGTTGTGTCCTTGGGACCACCTTGTACGTTAGTTTGCAACTTGCTACGAGGATATAATTATTTCACAATTAAAAGTTGAGGCCGGGATCAGTGGCTCACACCTGTAATCCCAGCACTTTGTGAGACCGAGGTGGGCAGATCACCTGAGATCAGGAGTTCGAGATGAGCCTGGGCAACATGATGAAACCCCATCTCTCCTAAAAATACAAAAATTAGTCAGGAATGGTGGTGCACACCTGTAATCCCAGCTACTCTGTAGGCTGAGGCAGGAGAATCTCTTAAACGCAGGAGGTGGAGGTTGCAGTAAGCCAAGATCGCGCCACTGCGCCCCAGCCTGGGCAACAGAGTGAGACTCTGTCTCAAAAAAAAAAAAAAAAAAAAAATTGAAAGTTGAAAAAAAGGCGGAGGAGCCAAGATGGCCGAATAGGAACAGCTCCGGTCTACAGCTCCCAGCGCGAGCCACGCAGAAGACGGGCGATTTCTGCATTTCCATCTGAGGTACTGTGTTCATCTCACTAGGGAGTGCCAGACAGTGGGCGCAGGTCAGTGGGTGAGCGCACCGTGCGCCAGCCGAAGCAGGGGCGAGGCATTGCCTCACTCGGGAAGCGCAAGGGGTCAGGGAGTTCCCCTTCTAGGGGTGACAGACGGCACCTGGAAAATCGGGCCACTCCCACCCGAATACTGTGCTTTTCCGACGGGCTTAGGAAACGGTGCCCCAGGAGAGTATAGCCCGCACCTGGCTCAGAGGGTCCTACGCCCACGGAGTCTCGCTGATTGCTAGCACAGCAGTCTGAGATCAAACAGCAAGTCGGCAGCGAGGCTGGGGGAGGGGCGCCCGCCATTGCCCAGGCTCGCTTAGGTAAACAAAGCAGCCGGGAAGCTTGAACTGGGTGGAGCCCACCAGAGCTCAAGGAGGCCTGCCTGCCTCTGTAGGCTCCACCTCTGGGGGCAGGGCACAGACAAACAAAAAGACAGCAGTAACCTCTGCAGACTTAAATGTCCCTGTCTGACAGCTGTGAGGAGAGCAGTGGTTCTCCCAGCACGCAGCTGGAGATCTGAGAACGGGCTGACTGCCTCCTCAAGTGGGTCCCTGACCCCTGACCCCCGAACAGCCTAACTGGGAGGCACCCCCCAGCAGGGGCAGACCGACACCTCACACGGCCGGCCAGGTACTCCAACAGACCTGCAGCTGAGGGTTCTGTCTGTTAGAAGGAAAACTAACAGAAAGGACATCCACACCAAAAACCCATCTGTACATCACCATCATCAAAGACCAAAAGTAGATAAAACCACAAAGATGGGGAAAAAACAGAGCAGAAAAACTGGAAACTCTAAAAACCAGAGTACCTCTCCTCCTCCAAAGGAACGCAGTTCCTCACCAGCAACGGAACAAAGCTGGACGGAGAATGACTTTGACGAGCTGAGAGAAGAAGGCTTCAGACGATCAAATTACTCTGAGCTACGGGAGGATATTCAAACCAACGGCAAAGAAGTTGAAAACTTTGAAAAAAATTTAGAAGAATGTATAACTAGAATAACCAATACAGAGAAGTGCTTAAAGGAGCTGATGGAACTGAAAGCCAAGGCTCGAGAACTACGTGAAGAATGCAGAAGCCTCAGGAGCCGATGCGATCAAATGGAAGAAGGGGTATCAGCCCTGGAAGATGAAATGAATGAAATGAAGCAAGAAGGGAAGTTTAGAGAAAAAAGAATAAAAAGAAACGAGCAAAGCCTCCAAGAAATGTGGGACTATGTGAAAAGACCAAATCTACGTCTGATTGGTGTACCTGAAAGTGACGGGGAGAATGGAAACAAGTTGGAAAACACTCTGCAGGATATTATCCAGGAGAACTTCCCCAATCTAGCAAGGCAGGCCAACATTCAGATTCAGGAAATACAGAGAACGCCACAAAGATACTCCTCGAGAAGAGCAACTCCAAGACACATAATTGTCAGATTCACCAAAGTTGAAATGAAGGAAAAAATGTTAAGGGCAGCCAGAGAGAAAGGTCGGGTTACCATCAAAGGGAAGCCCATCAGACTAACAGCTGATCTCTCGGCAGAAACCCTACAAGCCAGAAGAGAGTGGGGGCCAATATTCAACACTCTAAAAGAAAAGAATTTTCAACCCAGAATTTCATATCCTGCCAAGCTAAGCTTCATAAGTGAAGGAGAAATAAAATACTTTACAGACAAGCAAATGCTGAGAGATTTTGTCACCACCAGGCCTGCCCTAAAAGAGCTCCTGAAGGAAGCACTAAACATGGAAAGGCACAACCGGTACCAGCTACTGCAAAATCATACCGAAATGTAAAGACCATCGAGACGAGGAAGAGACTGCATCAACTAACGAGCAAAATATCCAGCTAACATCATAATGACAGGATCAAATTCACACATAACAATATTAACTTTAAATGTAAATGGACTAAATGCTCCAATTAAAAGACACAGACTGGCAAATTGGATAAAGACTCAAGACCCATCAGTGTGCTGTATTCAGGAAACCCATCTCACGTGCAGAGACACACATAGGCTCAAAATAAAAGGATGGAGGAAGATCTACCAAGCAAATGGAAAACAAAAAAAGGCAGGGGTTGCAATCCTAGTCTCTGATAAAACAGACTTTAAACCAACAAAGATCAAAAGAGACAAAGAAGGCCATTACATAATGGTAAAGGGATTAATTCAACAAGAAGAGCTAACTATCCTAAATATATATGCACCCAATACAGGAGCACCCAGATTCATAAAGCAAGTCCTGAGTGACCTACAAAGAGACTTAGACTCCCACACATTAATAATGGGAGACTTTAACACCCCACTGTCAACATTAGACAGATCAACGAGACAGAAAGTCAACAAGGATACCCAGGAATTGAACTCAGCTCTGCACCAAGCGGACCTAATAGACATCTACAGAACTCTCCACCCCAAATCAACAGAATATACATTTTTTTCAGCACCACACCACACCTATTCCAAAATTGACCATATACTTGGAAGTAAAGCTCTCCTCAATAAATGTAAAAGAACAGAAATTGTAACAAACTGTCTCTCAGATCACAGTGCAATCAAGCTAGAACTCAGGATTAAGAATCTCACTCAAAACCGCTCAACTACGTGGAAACTGAACAACCTGCTCCTGAATGACTACTGGGTACATAACGAAATGAAGGCAGAAATAAAGATGTTCTTTGAAACCAACGAGAACCAAGACACAACATACCAGAATCTCTGGGACGCATTCAAAGCAGTGTGTAGAGGGAAATTTATAGCACTAAATGCCCACAAGAGAAAGCAGGAAAGATCCAAAATTGACACCCTAACATCACAATTAAAAGAACTAGAAAAGCAAGAGCAAACACATTCAAAAGCTAGCAGAAGGCAAGAAATAACTAAAATCAGAGCAGAACTGAAGGAAATAGAGACACAAAAAACCCTTCAAAAAATAAATGAATCCAGGAGCTGGTTTTTTGAAAGGATCAACAAAATTGATAGACCGCTAGCAAGATTAATAAAGAAAAAAAGAGAGAAGAATCAAATAGATGCAATAAAAAATGATAAAGGGGATATCACCACCGATCCCACAGAAATACAAACTACCATCAGAGAATATTACAAACACCTCTATGCAAATAAACTAGAAAATCTAGAAGAAATGGATAAATTCCTCAACACATACACCCTCCCAAGACTAAACCAAGAAGAAGTTGAATCTCTGAATAGACCAATAACAGGAGCTGAAATTGTGGCAATAATCAATAGCTTACCAACCAAAAAAAGTCCAGGACCAGATGGGTTCACAGCCGAATTCTACCAGAGGTACAAGGAGGAGCTGGTACCATTCCTTCTGAAACTATTCCAATCAATAGAAAAAGAGGGAATCCTCCCTAACTCATTTTATGAGGCCAGCATCATCCTGATACCAAAGCCTGGCAGAGACACAACCAAAAAAGAGAATTTTAGACCAATATCCTTGATGAACATTGATGCAAAAATCCTCAATAAAATACTGGCAAACAGAATCCAGCAGCACATCAAAAAGCTTATCCACCATGATCAAGTGGGCTTCATCCCTGTGATGCAAGGCTGGTTCAATATATGCAAATCAATAAATGTAATCCAGCATATAAACAGAACCAAAGACAAAAACCACATGATTATCTCAATAGATGCAGAAAAGGCCTTTGACAAAATTCAACAACCCTTCATGCTAAAAACTCTCAATAAATTAGGAATTGATGGGACGTATCTCAAAATAATAAGAGCTATCTATGACAAACCCACAGCCAATATCATACTGAATGGGCAAAAACTGGAAGCATTCCCTTTGAAAACTGGCACAAGACAGGGATGCCCTCTCTCGCCACTTCTATTCAACATAGTGTTGGAAGTTCTGGCCAGGGCAATTAGGCAGGAGAAGGAAATCAAGGGTATTCAATTAGGAAAAGAGGAAGTCAAATTGTCCCTGTTTGCAGATGACATGATAGTATATCTAGAAAACCCCATTGTCTCAGCCCAAAATCTCCTTAAGCTGATAAGCAACTTCAGCAAAGTCTCAGGATACAAAATCAATGTGCAAAAATCACAAGCATTCTTATACATCAATAACAGACAAACAGAGAGCCAAATCATGAGTGAACTCCCATTCACAATTGCTTCAAAGAGAATAAAATACCTAGGAATCCAACTTACAAGGGATGTGAAAGACCTCTTCAAGGAGAACTACAAACCACTGCTCAAGGAAATAAAAGAGGATACAAACAAATGGAAGAACATTCCATGCTCATGGGTAGGAAGAATCAATATCATGAAAATGGCCATCCTTCCCAAGGTAATTTACAGATTCAATGCCATCCCCATCAAGCTACCAATGACTTTCTTCACAGAACTGGAAAAAACTACTTTAAAGTTCATATGGAACCAAAAAAGAGCCCGCATCGCCAAGTCAATCCTAAGCCAAAAGAACAAAGCTGGAGGCATCACACTACCTGACTTCAAACTATACTACAAGGCTACAGTAACCAAAACAGCATGGTACTGGTACCAAAACAGAGATATAGATCAATGGAACAGAACAGAGCCGTCAGAAATAATGCCACATATCTACAACTATCTGATCTTTGACAAACCTGACAAAAACAAGAAATGGGGAAGGGATTCCCTATTTAATAAATGGTGCTGGGAAAACTGGCTAGCCATATGTGGAAAGCTGAAACTGGATCCCTTCCTTACACCTTATACAAAAATCAATTCAAGATGGATTAAAGACTTAAATGTTAGACCTAAAACCATAAAAACCCTAGAAGAAAACCTAGGCATTACCATTCAGGACATAGGCATGGGCAAGGACTTCATGTCTAAAACACCAAAAGCAATGGCAACAAAAGCCAAAATTGACAAATGGGATCTAATTAAACTCAAGAGCTTCTGCACAGCAAAGGAAACTACCATCAGAGTGAACAGGCAACCTACAAAATGGGAGAAAATTTTCGCAACCTACTCATCTGACAAAGGGCTAATATCCAGAATCTACAATGAACTCCAACAAATTTACAAGAAAAAAACAAACAACCCCATCAAAAAGTGGGCGAAGGACATGAACAGACACTTCTCAAAAGAAGACATTTATGCAGCCAAAAAACACATGAAAAAATGCTCACCATCACTGGCCATCAGAGAAATGCAAATCAAAACCACAATGAGATACCATCTCACACCAGTTAGAATGGCAATCATTAAAAAGTCAGGAAACAACAGGTGCTGGAGAGGATGTGGAGAAATAGGAACACTTTTACACTGTTGGTGGGACTGTAAACTAGTTCAACCATTGTGGAAGTCAGTGTGGTGATTCCTCAGGGATCTAGAACTAGAAATTCCATTCAACCCAGCCATCCCATTACTGGGTATATACCCAAAGGACTATAAATCATGCTGCTATAAAGACACATGCACACGTATGTTTATTGCCGCATTATTCACAATAGCAAAAACTTGGAACCAACCCAAATGTCCAACAAAGATAGACTGGATTAAGAAAATGTGGCACAGGCAACCTACAAAATGGGAGAAAATTTTCGCAACCTACTCATCTGACAAAGGGCTAATATCCAGAATCTACAATGAACTCCAACAAATTTACAAGAAAAAAACAAACAACCCCATCAAAAAGTGGGCGAAGGACATGAACAGACACTTCTCAAAAGAAGACATTTATGCAGCCAAAAAACACATGAAAAAATGCTCACCATCACTGGCCATCAGAGAAATGCAAATCAAAACCACAATGAGATACCATCTCACACCAGTTAGAATGGCAATCATTAAAAAGTCAGGAAACAACAGGTGCTGGAGAGGATGTGGAGAAATAGGAACACTTTTACACTGTTGGTGGGACTGTAAACTAGTTCAACCCTTGTGGAAGTCAGTGTGGCGATTCCTCAGGGATCTAGAACTAGAAATTCCATTAGACCCAGCCATCCCATTACTGGGTATATACCCAAAGGACTATAAATCATGCTGCTATAAAGACACATGCACACGTATGTTTATTGCGGCATTATTCACAATAGCAAAGACTTGGAACCAACCCAAATGTCCAACAATGATAGACTGGATTAAGAAAATGTGGCACATATACACCATGGAATACTATGCAGCCATAAAAAATGATGAGTTCACGCCCTTTGTAGGGACATGGATGAAATTGGAAATCATCATTCTCAGTAAACTATCGCAAGAACAAAAAACCAAACACCGCATATTCTCACTCATAGGTGGGAATTGAACAATGAGAACACATGGACACAGGAAGGGGAACATCACACTCTGGGGACTGTTGTGGGGTGGGGGGAGGGGGGAGGGATAGCATTGGGAGATATACCTAATGCTAGATGACGAGTTGGTGGGTGCAGCGCACCAGCATGGCACATGTATACATATGTAACTTACCTCCACATTGCGCACATGTACCATAAAACCTAAAGTATAATAATAATAATAATAATAAAAGAAAAAAAATAAATAAATTAATTAAAAAAAAAAAAAGTATCCTAAAAAAAAAAAAAAAAAGAAAAAAAAAAAAAAGAAAATGTGGCACATATACACCATGGAATACTATGCAGCCATAAAAAATGATGAGTTCATGTCCTTTGTAGGGACATGGGTGAAATTGGAAATCATCATTCTGAGTAAACTATCGCAAGAACAAAAAACCAAACACCGTATATTCTCACTCATAGGTGGGAATTGAACAATGAGAACACATGGACACAGGAAGGGAAACATCACACTTCGGGGACTGTTGTGGGGTGGGGGGAGGGGGGAGGGATAGCATTGGGAGATATACCTAATGCTAGATGACGAGTTGGTGGGTGCAGCGCACCAGCATGGCACATGTATACATATGTAACTTACCTGCACATTGCGCACATGTACCATAAAACCTAAAGTGTAATAATAATAATAATAATAATAATAATAAAAGAAAAAAAAAAAAAAAGAATTGATGATGGATGTAAAACCATTTCCTTCCCCCACCTCAGTTTCCTCATCTGTATAATGAGGAGAATAAACCTGCTTATTTCCTAAAAAAAAAAAAAAAAAAAAAAAAAAAGAAAGTTGAAAAAAAACCCCAACAACCTCACAGCTAACCCTTCCAAGAGAACTTCTGCCAGAATTCTCAATGGTGTCAGCTTCTACTTATTCCTGCCCCCATTACTGACTATTTCCTGGTTATTAGAGGTGCATGGTCTTTGGTGGTAAGAATTACACAAAAAGTTCAAACTATGAAAAAAAAGATTGCAAATTTGACTGCTAAATATAACTTCTTACAAAGACATCATAAACTACATGAAAAGGTAACACATAAACTAGAAAACAATATTTCAAAGCATATAATCAACAGAATATGTATAATACAGAATATATAATCACATATATATACATGCACATATATATGCATATACATATATATATCAAGAATAATATAAAGAATTCTTCAGCAATCAATAAGAAAACAATATACAACCCAATAAAAAAGTAAGCAAAAAATAGAGAAAGACAATTCACAAAAAAGGAAACACAATTAGTCAAAAATCACGTATAAAGATGTTCATCCTTACTAACCATCTGAGAAATACAAATTAAAAATAATAATGTCATTTCACATCATCAGATTTGCAAAAATTTTAAAGTCAGACAATACCAAAAGTGAATGGATAGGGAAGAACTGGAATTTTCATAGATTCTAATGGTAGTGTGAATTATTGCAACAAGTTGGGGAGACATTTGGCAGTACCTAGTTAACCTAAAGGTGCGCATACATTTAAGCCAGCAATTTCTCTCTGAGATGTGTACTCCCAGAGACACTCTCACAAGTGTGCCGAGGATGTGCATGGAGTTTTATGTATAACAGTAAAACATTTGGAAACAAAATCACTGTCTATTCTCAGATGGTTCTAAATCAAGGCAATTGGATGCCAGGTCTGAGTTCTTCAGCTCAGAACCATTCTGCCAGGTTGCACCTTAGTTTAAGAACGAACTTTCTGACAGAAATGGCATCCCACAAAGCACTCATCTGGAACCAGGCTGCGGGAGGTTAAACTGAGGCTCTAGTTCCTCTGATGCCAGCTCTAGGAAATTCAAACACATTTGTAGAGTGTAAACACACTTTCATGTTCTAAAGGCCACTGTCAAGACACGGAACTGGGCTCAATCAGTGACCGCACAAGAATGTAGGCATGCTGGATCCCTGCGAAGCCAAGAATGCACCGGGGATTGGAATAGATAAGCCAGAGACCAGCAAGATTCAAAGCAGATGAGCAGGCCACCTTTCGCTGGCATCTATGAAGAGAGAGTGGATAAGGCAGCTTGTGGGGGGCATGATGGAAAGATGGGAAGTGGGGGTCTCTTGGTCAGAGGAAGCTGTTGAGCAGCCATTGAATGGGAAGCACGGTGAAGGAGCCACGTATTGGCCAGTCTTTGTGCTATGCTCTGTGCTAGGTGCTTTCTAAAGGTTATCTCAGTTAAAGTGAGAGCATTCTTCTCTCTCCTTAATAGAGTTGTGGAGATCGAGTTCCAGGGAGGCTAAACCATTTGCAAGCTATAACTGATGGATCCAGGTTTCAAACCTAGGCCAGTTGGATCCCAGAAGTCACTTTTCTCCCCTGTGGCTTCATTGCCTTTACTTAAAGTGACTGCTTTTGTAAGCAATCTATTCATTTGCACTTTAATTCCTGATATTTTGAATCATGAACCTAGATTCAGAGCTGGCTGGGAGGACCCACTCATTGAGTTTGAAAGTACTGATTAGCAGGTGGTTAGAGTGTGGCCTTTAGAGACAGGTGGACAGAATTGTCTTTGGAAAGGCCCTTAAACTCCCTAAACCTCAATTTCTATGCTGTGAACTAAGGATAAAAGAAATAGTACTTACCTGGTGGGAATAAGATGATATAGACAGCGGGTTCCACCTGGTTCCTGGCACCAAACGAAAGCTTGGTGAGAGCTAAATATAAGTACTTTATGTGTATTTGGTTTTTTCCTCCAACTAGATTCTAAGTTCATGTTTGGAGACATACTAACTTCTATTTATTTTGCATGCCCTAGAATGCCTAGAACAATACTTTCTATCTGTAAGGGTTAGTCCAGAGTGCACTGCACAAAAACAGTCTTTACTAGACTGCAAAATCTGAAAGAATCCTTTCTATACCCTAAGGCTTTACATTGAGAAGCTGGTGTTGTTTTAAAAACCTCAGCCCCTGCTAGGCACGGTGGCTCATACCTGTAATCCCAGCACTTTGGGAGGTCAAGGCGGGCAGATCACTTGAACTCAAAAGTTTGAGACCAGCCTGGGCATACTGGCAAGATCCCCGTCTCTACAAAAAAAAAATACAAAAATTAGCTGGGCATGGTGGCACATGCCTGTAGTCTCAGTTACTTGGGAGGCTGAAGTGGGAGGATGGCTTGAGCCCAGGAGACAGAGGTTTCAGTGAACCAAGATCATGCCACTGCACTCCACCCTGGTTGACAGAACCAGACTCTGTCTCAGAAGAATGAAAGAAAGAAAGAGAGAGAGAGAGAAAAGAAAAGAAAAGAGAGAAGAAAGAAAATCTCACACCCAGAACAAATATTAGAGCAGGCTAAACTGGCAGGGTTGTCACAAAAGCTGGAAATTGTATCCGTTTCAAAACTAGAAGGCACACCTCTTAGATACTGCTTGGTTTAAGGTGGTTGATTCACTTTGTGTGTATCTAGAAAAGACTTCTGCCTGTTCCTAAATTGTGAAACCCTAGTAACTCGTTCTATTATAATAAGGAAAACATCCCTTTAAACACATCTTAAAATGTAGGGAATGAAGTCTCTCAAGAAACAAGCTGCAAAGGTGGCTGGTCTTCTGAATATCTTATCACAGTTAAAGTAGGAACATCAGACAGAAAAATGCCAGTGACCAAAGTATCCCATGTTTGTCTTGCTCCAGCACATACACGGTTTCATTTGACCTTAACCACAACACCGGTGAAATATGCTTGTTAGACCCATTGTACAAAAGAGGAAACTAAGATCCAGAAGACCAGTCAATTAACAGATACAGAACCACAAAAAGGAAGAGGCAGAATGTAAGCCCAAGTCTACCAACCCCAAACCAAAGTTCATACCTTAGGTTTTATTGCAGCAACTTTATTTCTAAAAGCACCTTTCCTATCTAACCGACGATTGATCTCTTTCACATTGTAAAGGTCAAACAGCTAATTTATCAATGAGTTTCACCTTCCTCTTAATCCCCAACAATTGCTTTTTCACTTTGTGTTGGTGGTGTTCAGCCCTGCTGAACAAGATGCTTCCTTCTTAGAATACCCCAGGTGAGAGCAGGCACACGGGATTCTCGCGTGAGCACTAATGCTAATCTGCTACACGGCTCACTTCTCCCTGCCTTTATCATCTCCAAATTGGAACCCCAACCCTTAACCATACCATTGGGTTGTTCTCAAACTGAGATAACAGACGTAAGTCATTTTGAAAACGTTACAAGCACTATACAAATGTAGGCATCATTATTACCAAGGCAATAAAAGTATTTATCACACTGATAAATGGTGAGTATGTTTCTGTGCCTCTGTAGTTTCCAAGAACAGGAGTAATTGCAGTTGGCAGATAAATCCAAGGCAGTTAACCAAACCCAGGAGTATTTGGGAAAAGGCACAAGTTGGCCAAATCCAAATGATTTTAAAACACGCTATAAAAATAAACAAGTATTCCAATATAATAATTAATTCCAGTTTTGTCAATCCTTCCTGCTACTTGGAGCAATGTAGCTTGTTATGAAGCAATTACCCTTTGGAGCCTTTTAATCCCAGCTGATCATTTTCAGCTTTAATTGTTTTGCTGGGTTTGAATGTTGTTGTAGTTCAAATGCAGCCAATTAGCATGGCCTCAGCCACCTTGTGATATTTTGCATGCAAAGAACACTCCTTAAAATCCCTGGTGGACTTTGTTCCAGATTGTACCAGTAGCCACAGTTCACACCCTCAGGTGCTTATTAAGTAGAAACAAAAACCAGCAGAGGCTCAGAGAAAGCCCTAGAAGCAGCAAGCCAAGTTCACCAGGGCTCAACAAAAAGGATCAAGTTTTCATAATGCTGGTGTCAAAATGTGGTCCAGGATGCCTGGACAGAGAGGGAGGCCCTCAACACTGGAGATGATTAAGCAGATGGCACAGGAGAGATTCACACGTCTGGATGGGGCTGGGAGGGGGAGCGAGGTGGCCTTTGTGATCACAAAAATTTCTCTCTCGCCTCCTTGGGTGTCTGTGATGCGAGGTGATTTGGTAAGTGACAAAACAAATACAGCTTTGCATCTAGGATATATAGGCTCAAATCCTGGTTCTGCAATTTACCGGCTGAAAACTGTAAGAGAATCTTACAGATGTGAACAGGGAACATCGTTTCAGTGCTTATTCTATTATGATTGGAATGATTATTACTTAACTCCTTTGTGGCTTAATTTCCTCATCTGGAAAATGGTGATCATAGTAGTATTGGCTTCATGCAGTTGTTCTGAATATTAAATGAGCAAGCACATGGAATACACTAAGCACAGTGTCTGCTATACATAAGTGTTCAGTTCCCTCAGCCGCCTCATCACCATCATCTTTATTCTGCCTTTCGGTGGTGTCATAACTACTGTTCCTGACTCCTTCCTCGCCCACAGCTGTCTGCCCTCCACACTGCTGCTGGATGCTCTTCCTAAATATAAGTCCAATCCTGTTCTGCATTTGAATAAACCCCTTCCACTATTCCCCAACACCTACCGGATAGAGTCCATGTTCTTTAGCCTGGTAGTTAATACCCTTCAAAGCCAGTGCCTTTTTCTCCTCCTCATCAATGTCCCCCATCCCTGCCTCCCTTGTAGCCTCTACCACAAACTACTCATTGTTCACCAAGTCCCTAGTGCCTGCCACACAGTAAGTGCTTAATGCATTTTAGCTATATGTTTTCTAAGTAAATGATTTTGGCATATCTTAGATACTTATAGAGGGAGGTTAAAGTATTGGGGAAAGTAGGAGTCCAAATTTCAATTCTGCTGTGTGGTAACAAGTTCCCTAACCCCTTTGGAATGGTTAATACTGAGTGTCAGCTTGATTGGATTGAAAGATACAAAGTATTGATCCTGAGTGTGTCGGTGAGGGTGTTGCCAAAGGAGATTAACATCTGAATCAGTGGGTTGGGAAAGGCAGACCCACCCTTAATCTGGGCACAATCTAATCAGCTGCCAGCACAGCTAGAATATAGCCAGGCAGAAAAATGTGAAAAGAGAGACTGGTCTAGCCTCCCAGCCTACATCTTTCTCCCGTGCTGGATGCTTCCTACCCTCGACCATCAGATTCCAAGTCCTTTTGCCTTGGGACTCAGACTGGCTCTCCTTGCTCCGCAGCCTGCAGACAGCTTATTATGGGACCTTGTGACCGTGTGAGTTAATACTTAATAAACTCCCCTTATATATAGCTATTCCATTAGTTCTGTCCCTCTAGAGAACCCTGACTAATATACCCTCTGAGCTTCCATTTCCTCATTAGTAATAGATGGGAATAATATTTCCTTGTTGTAGAGTAATGGTGAAGAGTAAGTGGGATAGCCTATGTGTGGACTCCTGCCATGATGCCTTGCACACAGTGGGAGCTCCAGAGCCACCAGAGGCCCTCCTTTCACCTTAATCCTCCCTGAAACCAGAAAGCAGAGCAATACGAGGCAAGACTTTAACTCCCAGAGCAAGCTTCACTTGGCAACAGATTTGGCTGTAAGAATAGTCATTGGGCAATTACTAAGCACTAGACAATGTGCTTGTTTCTGGGGAGGCAAGTGAGGAACACAGACAAACTTCTCACTCTCAGGGAATTTATTCTCACTTAAAAGTCCCAAGACTCAAACCACTCTTGAAGGTGGTCACTTAAGGAGGCAGGTTATAAGGTGAGGAGAAAATGCTATCAGCCAGGAGGCTCTGAAAGGTCATGAGTTTCAGAATTTAGCCCTTCTCCAAATTTCGAGAAATTAGTCAAGCCTGACATTTTTCTTCTCAAAAGGCAGTGCAGTAGATGTGAAGCATGTAAGTGACCCCCTCAGGGACCTCTTGATAAGTGGAGAAAATCAAGCCACATTAACAGAGACCATCTTTCATTGCCCCATATAAAAATGCAAATACCCTAGGATAGTCAAAGAAACAAAAAACAAACAAACAAAAAACACTCTGTAAAAACAGAACAGAATTGAAGGACTAATATTACCTGATCCTGAGAATTATTATAAAGCTTCAGAATCAAAACACTGTGGTATTTGTATAAAGACAGACAAATAGATCAATGGAAGAGAATACAGGGTCTAGCAATAAACGCACGAATATTGACAATGAACTTTTACAAAGGTGCAGCGGAAAAAAGGATTGACTTTGCAACAAATGATGCTAGAACAATTGGATCTTGATATGCAAAAAAAAAAAAAAAAGGAAACTTGGATCCATACTTCATATCACAAACAAAAATTACCTTAAGATAGATTATAAACCTAAACGTGAAACCTTAAACTCTAAAACCTATAGAAGAAAACATAGGAGAAAATCTTCATGACCTTGGGTTTTGCAAACATTTCTTACATATGATTCAAAAGCATAAAAAAAATAGAATGATAAATGGGACTTCATCAAAATTAGCAATTCTGCTGGGCACAGTGGCTCAGGCCTGTAATCCCAGCACTTTAGGAGGCCAGTCAGGTGGATCACTTCAGACCAGGAGTTTAAGACCAGCCTGGCCAACATGGTGAAACTCTGTCTCTACTAAAAATGCAAACATTAGCTGGGTATGCCTATGCATGCCTGTAATCTCAGCTAGTCAGGAAGCTGAGGCACAAGAATCACTTGAACCCAGGAGGCGGAGGTTGCAGTGAGCTGAGATCAAACCACTGCACTCCAGCCTGGGCAACACAGCGAGATTCTGTCTGAAGAAAAAAAAAATCCACTTATCAAAAGATACAGGCACAGACTGAAAGAAAGTCCTTACAAGTCACATATCTCAAAAAGAATTTATATCCAGAATATATGAAGAACCCTCAAAACTCAACAATAAGAAAATTAAAAACTCAATAAGAAATTAGCAAAAGATTTAAACAAGATTTAAACAGATACTCCAACAAAGAAGATATGTGGATGGCACAAAAGCACATAAAATATGCTAGGCCAGGTGCAGTGATTCACAGCTGTAATTTCAGCACTTTGGGAGGCCAAGGTGGGCAAATTGCTTAAGCTCAGGAGTTTGAGACTAGCTTGGGCAACATGACAAAACCTCGTCTCTATAAAAAATACAAAAAATTAGCTAGGCATGATGGCACATGCCTGTAGTCTCAGCTACACAAGAGGTTAAGGTAGCAGGATCTCTTGAGCCTGGGAGGCCAAGGCCACAGTGAGTCAAGATTGTACCACTGCACTCCAGCCTCATGACAGAGTAAGACTCTGTCTCAGAAAAAAAAAAAAAGATCAACATCATTAATCATTAGGAAATGTACGCTAACACAATGAGATGCCACTACACGTGTATTAGGAAAGCTAAAATTAAAAAGTCTGACCATACAAAGTGTTGGCAAAGATGTGAAGCAATTAGACCTTTCATATGCTGCTGCTGGGAATGTTAAAACGGCACCATCACTTTGGAAAACAGTTTGGCAGCTTCTTTAAAAGTTAAATACATACCTACCTCATCATCCAGCCATTCTTCTAGATATTTACAAACAAAAAAAACTGAAAACAGGGCCGGACATTGTGGCTCATGCCTGTAATCCCAGCACTTTGGGAGGCCTAGGCAGGTGGATCACCTGTCAGGAGTTTGAGACCACTGTGGCTAACATGATGAAACCCCGTCTCTACTAAAAATACAAAAATTAGCTGGGCATGGTGGTGCACATCAGTAATCCCAGCTACTCAAGAGGCTGAGACAGGAAAGTCACTCAAACCCCTGGAGGTGGAGGTTGCAATAAGCTGAGATCGTGCCACTGCACTTCAGCCTGGGTGACAAGAGCGAGACTCCATCTTAAAAAAGAAATAAATAAATAAATAACTTTTTTTAAAAAAGGAAACATATGTCCATGCAAAGACTTCTATGTGAATGTTTATAGACACTTTATTTGTCATATTCAAAAACTAAAAGCAACCACATGTCTATCCCTGGGCAAATGAATAAATGTATTCTGGTATATCCGTACAATGAAATATCAACTCAGAAATAAGTAAAAGAGCCAGACAAAAAGAGTTCACTCTGTATGCTTCCATTTATATAAGATTTTACAAAATGTAAACTAACAATGGTGGGGAAAGTGTGCAACAACAGAAGTCACTACAAAGGGACACAGGATGCTTTTGGGGGTGATATGTTCATTATCTTGATTGTGGGGATGGATTTGTGGATATATACATAGGTAAAAACACCAAATCGTATACTTAAAATACATTGGCTTACTATGTCAATTATACCTCAGTAAAGTTGATTTAAAAAGAAAGATGCGTCCGGGCATGGTGGCTCAACACTGTAATCCCAGCACTTTGGGAGGCCGAGGTGGGCACATCACCTGAGGTCGGGAGTTCAAGACCAGCCTGACCAACATGGAGAAACCCTGTCTCTACTAAAAATACAAAATTAGCCGAGAGTGGTGGTGGGTGTCTGTAATCCCAGCTACTCAGGAGGCTGAGGCAGGAGAATTGCTTGAACCTGGGAGGCGGAGGTTGTGGTGAACCGAGATCAAGCCATTGCACTCCAGCCTGGGGAACAAGAGTGAAACTCTGTCTTAAAAAACATATATATATGAAGAAAGATGCCTGATATACTGAAAAAGTGTCAAGATGGGGGGAAAAAAAACCAAAGCAATGAGATACAGAAGAAGAGATACAGGGGAGACTTGAATCCCAAGTGCTCTAAGAGCAGAGAAATGCTACTAATCACTTTCTCACCCAAAACTGGACTTCAGTCTACCAGAGTTCAGGCAGATGGAAAGTAGACTGAGAAAATGCTGAAAACAAATTGATGTGCTAAAACCTGCAATAAAATGCAAAGTATTTGCACAAAGCTGTTCTACACAGAGATCTGCATGATTTTAAAAATTTAATTACTTACTTAGAAAATAACACACCACACACACACACACACACACAAGCTTAAAAACAGTGCCAGTAACTGGTATGACAAGAGATGAATACGTTTAAAACCAACCAAATGTTTGGCTGGAAGCAGTCATTCTGAGCTTCTGACATTGCTAATACATCAGACAGAGGCAGCAGGAAGGATTCCACTGAGGAAGATTCTAATGCAAGTTGAGAAACCAAACAGGTCCCAGTGAGTTAAGGGGTCAGCCCTTGAGAATGAGGGGAGATGAGACCCAGCAGAGGGAAGGCAGGGAAGAAAGCAAAGCAGATGTTAATTTCACTACCTAGCGGCACTGCTGAAACTCTTGACATCTACAATTGCCAATAGGCAGGCATCAGCTTCTAATGTCTGCTCTTAGTTGTTACAGATCAACAGGTCTGAAAGGGTTCATCTGGTGTTCCCCTCATTTTTTAAATTTTTATTTCAATAGTTTTCGGGGTATAAGTGGTTTTGGATTACATGAATAAGTTCTTTAGTGGTGATTTCTGAGATTTTGGTAAACCCATCACCCAAGCAGTGTACACTATACCCAATGTGTAGTCTTTTATCCTTCATCCCCCTTCCAACCGTCCCTTCCACTGAGTCCCCGAAGTCCATTATATCATTGTAATGCCTTTGCATTCTCATAGCTTAGCTCTCACTTATAAGTGAGAACATACGATACTTGGTTTTCCATTCCTGAGTTACTTCACTTAAAATAAGGGCCTCCAGCTTCATCCAAGTTGCTGCAAAAGACATTATTTCATTCCTTTTTATGGCTGAGTAGTATTACATAGTGTAGATATGCCACATTTTCTTTATCCACTCATTGGTTAATGGGCATTTAGATTGGTACCATATTTTTGCAAATGCAAACTATGCTGCTATAAACATGCATGTACAGGTGTCTTTTTAATATAATGACTTCTTTTCCTTCAGATAGATACCCAGTAATGGCATTGCTGGATCAAATGGTAGTTCTATTTTTAGCTCTTTAAGGAGTCTCCATGCTGTTTACCATAGTGGTTGTACTGGTTTACATCTCCACCCGCAGCATAAAAGTGTTCCTTTCTTAACACATCCATGCCAATATCTATTGTCTAGATCTGACAAATGAGTTCACTAAAGTCTCAGGATATAAAATCAATGTACACACTTCCCTACATGAACAATGATCAAGCTGAGAATCAAATAAAGAACTCAATTCCCTTTACAATAGATGCAACAAATAAAATAAAATACTTAGGAATATTGTTAACCAAGGAGGTGAAAGACCGTTACAAGGAAAACTGCAAAACACTGCTGAAAGAAATCATAGACAACACAAATGAAACACATCCCATGTTCATGGATGGGTAGAATCAATATTGTGAAAATGATCATACTGCCCAAAGCAATCTACAAATTCAATGCAATTCCCATCAAAATAACATCATCATTCTTCACAGAAATAGAAAAAAAAAAATCCTAAAATTCATATGGCATCTAAAAAGTCCCCCTTGTTTTGAAAACAAAGAAACTTAAGGTTTGAGGGTTGAGGTGGTCTTCAAAAAAAAAATCTGGCTTTTCATGACTGTGTACCACAGCAACACCCTCTTTGAAAAGACTCTGAGAGTCAGCCCAGGCGATGCGAGAGCCACACTCCCTGGGCTTACATCCTGTGTCTTGTGTCTCCCCTACTCCTGAAAGTGCAACTTTGGGCACGTTATTAAGCATCTCACTTTCTTTAACTGTAAAACGAGGCAACTAATAATACCACCTCATTAGGGTTGTTAAGTCAGGGTTCTCTGGAGAAATAGAACCCACAGGGCATGCGTGTGTGTGTGTGCATGCGCACGCACGCACGCGTGCACGCATGCACGCAAAGAGAGTTTTAAGAAACTGTCCCACACAGTTGTGGAGGCTGAGAAGTCCAAAATCTGCAGGGTAGGTGGGCTGGCTGAAGACCCAGAGAAGAATCACAGTTCCAGTCCAAAAGCTGTCTGATGGCAGAATTCCTTCTTCCTTCAGGGAAATCAGTCTTTTTCTATAAAGGCCTTCAACCGATTGAATGAGCCCCACCCAAGTTATTGAGGGTTATCCACTTTACACAAACTCCACTGATTTAAGTATCTACCTCATCTAAATGAGAGAGGTGTAGAATAATGTTTGACCAAATATCCAGGTCTCATGGCCTAGTCAAATTGAACACATAAAATTAACAGTCACAGGGGTGCTCTGAGACTAGCCCTCATCTTCTCCCTTCTCACCACTTCTTCCTAACAAATTTCACAACAGTTCTCAGGCTTAGATTAAGCATGAGTGAAATTGCCTTCTCCTTCTTCTCCCTCTCCTACCCTCTCATATTTCCTCTTTGAAGAAACCCTGGCACCTCCTCTGCCCCCTCTCCTTGTTTGCTCATCACAGTTTCCCAGATAGATCTGTCCTCTCTAACAGTATCCTGTGCTCTAAACTAGTGGCTTCCAACTTCGACTGCACACGAGAATCATCTGGGGAGAGCTTTTTTTAATTATTTTTGAGACAGAGTCTTGCTCTCTTGCCAGGCTGGAGTGAGGTGGTACAATTATTCTAAGATGCTCATTCCTCACATTTTTTAACATCTCTGACACTGGAATGCCACTTGCAATTCATAGTTTCCTACAACTATAGTTGGTAGCATTTAAAAAATTATCTTATTGATACATAAAATAAAGAAGCATCACACAATCGATTGTGCCTTACATGAAGTAGAATGTGGTCTATTCAAAAGGTCCAGGGCAACTCTAGGCATGATTGGTACTTAACAAAAAGTTAGTTCTTTTAAGTTTCTGTTTTTGTTTTTTGTTTTTGAGATAGGGGTCTCACCCTGTCACCCAGGCTGGAGTGCAATGGCACGGTCTCAGCTCACTGCAAACTCTGCCTCTGGATTCAAGTGATTCTCTTGCCTCAGCCTCCCGAGTAGCTGGGATTACAGGCACGCGCCGCCACATCTGGCTAATTCTTTGTATCTTTAGTAGAGACGGGGTTTCACTACATTGGCCAGGCTGGTCTGGATCTCCTGACCTCGTGATCCGCCTGCCTCGGCCTCCCAAAGTGCTGGGATTACAGGAGTGAGCCACCGCGTCCGGCCCTGGGGAGCTTTTAAACATCTCCAAAACCAGGCCACACTACGGAGAAATTAAATCAGAATTTCTGCAGGTGAGTCCTATGCATTTAGTTTTAATTCCTTGGGCAATTCCAACTTTCCAATATGCAGTCACATTTGTCCTGTGCCCTTTTCCTTCAAAGACTAATCCCATAGCAGAAGGTCAGATATCTCATCTGCTTCTATCTAGTGATGGATTACATGTTTGTTTTCATGACTTTCCTATAGAAACAATGCCCTGATTAATACACAGTACATGACCCAAAAAATGAGAATCCCAGACAGATCAGTGGGTGAAGGGTGTAATTTAGGATACTATCCCGCTAATTACATCTCACAGAAGCTCACCTGCTTGAAGGATCAGCCTTACTCATGCCGTATGTGTTCATGAAAGAGTGCATATTCATGAGCCATGGATGTCAATGGCAGCAAGAAAAAAGAGAAAATAAACACATTCAACCAGTCGGATCTGCTGAGTCAATCATGGAATCCAATGAGACATGAATTCAAATGCTGCAAGTAAAAACCAGTAGTAATAAGAACCATCGTTAATTGGGTGTCTTGCCAGACCTAATGCTGTAGTGCTCAGTTTTCTTTGCCTCTAATCTTCACTACTCTGAAGTGCAGATCTTTTTATCTCCAAGTTAAAGAAGGAGGTCAGGCTGAGAAATGATAAGCAATTGTGGCCAACAATGCACAATTAAGAAAACCAGAATATGATTTGCAAAGCATCGTCACATCCATTATCTCATTTGATTCCAAAACATCCTGACACACCTCTCTTTTCTCAGCAAGCTGTACTTCTTTTGTCTGCCATTTAACTAAGTATTCATTTCACAGACAAGAAACCCAAGACGCCAATACATCCTGAAATGACTTATCCCAAGTCACATACCCAGTTAGTCATGCAACCAGGACTCATGCCTCAACTTGCCCATGCCAGCTCTCCTTCACTTTCATTTATATATAGGGCTGTCTTTCTATCCACTGACTTTTCAGAAAGTTGAACTGCTGTTATCTGGCTCTTTATTAAGGTATATTAATATTGAAGTAACTTCACCAACTTAAAATAACTCCCTTAACTTTCTTCACGATTCCTCCTCCCCCCATCCAAAGGATGGGCTGGCTCCCAGAGACCACATTCGTCCAATATGATACCCCAACCCTCTTCAGTTAATTAAACCAACAATGGATCTCTGACTCAGAATGAACCAATCAGATTCCTTTCCTCTGCAATTTGAAATTACACTGAATGTTTCTTTCTCCATGTGGCCATAGCTGTAACACATGACTTGGACGCTTAGTGGTAGGTAACAATAACCATTGGTAATGCTTGCCAAATGTGCCCAGCTCCCTGCCTTCTAGGAACCTGGTAGGATTGTCCTGCCTGGGCCCCTTGTGAATAGTTCAGTCTATGTGCCTAATACCTGCCAGTCACTAGGGTTGTGAGCAGATGTGACGTGTGCACTTCTGGATAGGATCACATCAAAAGTTTTCTCTGTCTCTCTCCCTCTCTCTTACGAATCAGAAACTTTTAAGGTGGTGGCTGCTTTATCACCCTGGGTCTCAGAGTCGTGAAGCAGGAACTGGAGTTCCCCTGCCAACCCACATTGGACATGTAATGTGAGCCAAGAATAAAATCCTTGTTTTTGTAAACCACTAAGGTTTGGGGGTTGTTCGTTAATACAGCATAGTCTAGCTCATTCTGACTGATAGTTGTAGAAATAATAGTAAACCCTTATAAACCAATAGGGTTTGACAATTATAACTACAGCATAGTCTAGACCAAGGATTGGCAAAGTATACTCTGTGGGCTATAGTTTTATAAACTACATGCAATGGAATGCAGCCATGCTCATTCCTATTTACACATTGACTATGGTTGCCTGCATGCTACAAGGGCAGAATTGAGTAATTGCAAGAGAGACCTAAGAGCGTAAAAAGCCTAAATTATTTTCTATCTGGATCTGCATAAAAAAAGTTTGCTCACCACTGACTTAGACTATTCTGACTGGTTACAACAAAAATAAGAACAATAGCAAATACTTGTTCTTTGTATTGCAAATACTACTTGTGTAGTGCAAATACTACTTGTGTAGTGACCATTCTAGTCATTTGACACACATTAACTCATCAATCCACACATCAACCAGTTTCCCTGCCTCCGTGCTCGCATCCGCTGCCTTCCTTAAATCCATTTTTCACATAAGCAAATCAAACCAAGTGAGTTTTCAATCATTCAGTGTCTCTTCATCACTTATCTCCTACTTGTTATAAAAATTTATCCAAATTCCTTATCTCTGTGCCTCAGTTTCCTCATCTGTAAAGCAGGGGAGATATCAGTAACTACCTCACAGACTTATTAGAAAAATTGAATGAGCTCATTCAGCCCTGACACTTGGCACAGTTCAATGCCTGGCACTTAGTACTATAAGTACAATCATGAACCACATGATGTTTTGGTCAACAGACTGCATACACAACAGTGGTGCCATAAGATAATAACAGAGCTGAAAAGTTTCTGTTGCCTAGTGATTTGTTACAATTGCCTGCAGTATTCAGTCAGTAACATGCTCTACAGGTTTGTAGCCTGGGAGCAATGGGCTTTACCCTATAGCCTAGGTGTGTAGTAAGCTATCCCATCTAGGTTTTTGTAAGTACCCTACTCCCTACGAGGTTCCCACAAAGACAAAATTGCCTGACAACACATTTCTCAGAACAAGTCCCCGTCGTCAAGCAACACATGACTGTATTAGCCTTAATAACAAAATCTACAATGCTGAAAGCAGACACAAGTATTTTTATTCAACAAATGAGAATATTCATACTGCCACATAATACCAGTACATAGTAGGGACTCAATGAGTATGCATGGAATAAATGAATGTTTCTTGTTCTCATACCTGACACTGAATTCTAGGATCCTTGCTAGGGGACATCCCCTACCACACCCCAAAACAAATACTACCTGCATTTTTCTCCTGCCAGATAAATGCAGTTGAGTGATTCCTTCTGAAGCCATTTCTAATACTATGACACTATAAAGAAGGTCATTCAGAAAACTAGATGGTAGTTACTGTGTCACTTTTAAACAACGGATATTTTGAATTCCAGAGAAAATGGTGTTAGGTAAAGAGTGACATTTTATTATAAATTTCCTCCAATGTTATCTCGTTTACTTTTAAATTGAACTTAGGTGTGTTTGAACTTGTCCCTGAACTCTTAGTCACTCAAAACACAAACACACAGTTTGTAAAGAAAGTTTGCCTCCTGTGAGACCCACAAGGCAGAGGGATTTGATGATTTTTTTTTTCTTTCAAATCTGTAATGAAGATTTTTCTTCAGACACACTTTCTCCTTCTGTCACTGCTTAGCTCTGCTTAGCTGTACCTACATTCTCTCTGAAATGTTATCTCTGTGAATCTCATCTTGCCCATTTGTTTAAGCTGCTGTCTTTTAAGAAGCATTTCAAGGGAAATACACCCTGAACAGCATCATCAAGCCTCAGGAATGTCTTCTGATTACACATGTTTGATCTGTGTGAATTCCATTTCTCTCTTGCCTTCTTCATCCTGGTAACTACAGCCTCTCCCAGATAACATCAACACACCAGCCTGATAGGGCCAGCAGGAGAAGCACCATTCCAGGGATGAGACAGAAAATCTCTGATTGCTCTGAATTTCATTACAAGTAGCAGGAGAGAGGAGAAAGACAAGAAGACAAGAAGCACCCTGACTCTCTTTGAACTCCAGGCTAGGGCTTCGCTCAAAACAGAAAGGCTGGCTGAAGAGTATCACATCATTCCCAGAAGACCAGCCTCTGTTATTGTTATTGTTATTTCTTTTTTTTTTTTTTTTTGACACAGATTCTCACTCTGTTGCCCAAGCTGGAGTGCAGTGGCACGATCTCGGCTCACTGCAACCTCTGCCTCCCGGGTTCATGCCATTCTCCTGCCTCAGCCTTCTGAGTAGCTGGGACTACAGGCACCTGCCACCATGCCCGACTAATTTTTGTATTTTTAGTGGAGACAGGGTTTCACCATGTTAGCCAGGATGGTCTCGATCTCCTGACCTCATGATCTGCCCGCTTTGGCCTCTCAAAGTGTTATTGTCACTTCTAAACCTGCTCTCCTGTATGTTAATTCCCAAAAATCAACAAAGAAGCTAAAATTCTAAAATTCCATATTCTTCATAATCCACCACTTAACTCTGTGCACCGGCCAAAATGATTTATCTGCAAGGTTTCCGTTATGAGTTGAACTATGTCCCCCAAAAAGACATGTTAAAGCTCTAACCCCGAGGACCTGAAAATGTGACCTTATTTGGAAATAGGGTCTTTGCACATATAATCAAGTTAAGATGTGATTATACTGAATTAGAATAGGCTTTATTCCAATCTGACTTGTGTCCTTATAAGATGAGAAGCAGCACAGAGACAGATACACAGGGAAGAGGGCCACGTGAAAACAGAGGCAGAGACTGAAACGATGCATCCACAAGCCAAGGAAGGCCAAGGATTGTTCTTTGGCCTTCTGTGAAGGCCAGAAAAGAAAAGGGCAGAAGCTAAGAAAAGGGCATTAAACACATTCAACCCAAAGCCTTCAGAAGCAGCACGGCTCTAGGGCCAACATCTTGACTTTGGACTTCTACCTTCTAGAACTGTGAGAAAATACATTTCTGATGTTTTAAGCCACCCAGTTTGTAGTACTTTGGTATGGCAGCCCTAGAGAAAGTAATATAGCCTCCAAGCTGCCTTCTCCTGCCTCTTTTCCTTCACGTAGGACAATACCTCACCTACATGAGCTCAGCATCCTCTCTCAAGCCTCTCCCAGATCCTCGGATAAGACACTTGGACTCCTGTAATCTCTGCTTCCCTCAACCTAACACTCTCCAGGGTGCATTCTAATTGTCTCTCTCTACCCACAAGACTGTATCTCAGTCATCTTTGAATGGTCTGCACAGAGCCCCTTGCTCAGCAGACATACAACCAATATGGAAAGTTGAGAAAAGTGAAGAAAGTGGTCAGATGAAGGAGATGGGTAACGTCTGAAGTCAAATGTGAAAAGGTTCAAACAAAGATATGACAGAAAAAAATATTCATTCTAAGGGTACAAATGACTAAGACTATAATCTAGTGAAGGAAATGTAGATGATATTGAAAAAAAAATCGAAGCAGGTGGAGTTTGGGAACCAGAGGAATATAGGTTAAGGGAAAGTCTATTTCAAAATGCAAAAACAGAGTTGAGGAGGCAAATTAACGCTGGTGAACATAATAGGTTTGGGACAGAGGACACGTGAGGGGAAGCAAAGTCAGCAGAAATAGCAAGGGAACTTTGAATCCTGCAGGAAACCTAATACTGGCCTGGAGCACTTACCTTCCAGATTCAGCTATGAGCCCATCTTAAAGACAGTACCCTCCATCTGACAGGCATACATGAGGACTAGTTTACCAAACCCCCCACACTCAAACTAGGGGATGCCACTAGGTGCCTCATCCGGGAAGCTTAGTGGGGGAACCTAGGACAGACCTGCTGATACAAGTGATGGTGGGGTTATGAAATGTCATACCCGTAACCCCACTGGATATATCCCACTGGAATAGCAATAGCGTGAGGTGCACAGTGGTAGGTCAGAAAGAACCTACTATGGAACTAACTACAATGATTTTATTTAGACCTTGCCCACCAGGTGACATAAGGGTCATTATCCTCATTTCACAGAGGGGAAGACTGAGGCTCAGTGAAGCTAAGTAAGTTTTCTAAGATGACCTAGCTCTAGTGAGTGCTTACCTCATCACGTCTTGCTCTACATGTCCACCCAGGTTGCCTAAGATGACCAATACATGGGAAAGCACTTTGATATTTGTTGAATGGCTTAGAAATAGAAGAAAGTATTCACACTCAGAACTTGCTAAGGCCAGAGGTGCTCAGTAGTGAGAAATGGCTGACTCAAAAAGTAGTGTATTTGCCCACCCTCACTGAAAGGTCACCATAGAGAATCTTGCCTCTGTAAGTGCAGTGGGTACCCCTCAAAAACCCGCCCTACTGTCATGTTTAGTCTGAACAATTTGCCTTCGCCTGGTCATACATGGCTCTTTGTTGCTCTCCTCCTCTGCTGAATTTTATTTCTTTCTTCTCTCTCACCTTAGCTCTCCACTTTTGATCATGCTTCCAGGAGCTCCCCCTATCCACCCCACCTCCCATGACGGATTAATCTAATTACTTTGGGACTCAGCTCAGAAGTCCCAGAGAACACCGTGGCTTCTGCTTATTGTTTCATATCCCAGCACTTGCCATCTGCTGCATTTGTCTATTGACATATCTCTCTTCCCCATTAGACTGTAAGACTGTGGGAGCTGGGGTGGCATCTCATAGATATACCCCTAGTGCCTAGCACAGAGCCCAGCATGCAGGTTGCCTTGTGGATTCTATATTGAAAGTACCATTATATGTTGAACTGTGGCAGTCCATCCACTCTCTGATTTCTCTTCTCCCCTGTCAGCTGCACAATTCCACACAGATCTGTTGATAAAGACACTATCAATGGCAAGCTGCAGACCTTGCCTTGTCTGCCATTCTTCTAGAAAACATCTATCCTCTACAAAGCCCAACATACAACATGGTAGAAAAGAGGAGAATCATGGCCAATTCCTGGAGCATCCACAAGATCTGATGGAGACTGAGATGGGTAGGGTCCAGATCCTCTTTTCTTCCTTAAAAGTGGTTATCTCCATGAGGATGAGGATCTTTAGAACAGCACTGGCTGGGCCAGGCATTTCCCAGAGTTCTTCTGATCTCAGGGTCCCTGTGGGACTTCTCTTCATGTACAGCTCTGAATAACTTCAATCAAAAACAAGGAAAGTAAAGCAAGTTAGAGAACCCTTCCAAGGGGCCTAACCAAATAATTAGAAAGATTGGTCTGGAAAGACTTTGAAAATTCCAACTCTATATTATTGCAACAGACAAGAAGAATCCAGACTTCTGGGCCAGAGAAGAATATGCTGAAAAGTCCACACATATGACACACAAGCTGTGGGCTCAGTATTCCACTTAGGAAAAAGAATCACAAGGACAATCCTGAATTGGTTCCACATCTGTGGAATAAGGGACAGTCACTGGGCTGACTTTTGAAGATAGAAAGATGAATTACTAAAGCAGTGCTTGCCCTGGAGGAATCATGGTAATTTTAAAATAAAAAAGTCAAAAGAATTACGTAGGTCAACATCTTGACTCCATGCCCAATACGCTGTTCCAATTCATTTACTGAAGAGCTATTCATTCTTTGGGGCCTTTCAAATTTTTCACACTGTGGACCACTTCATAAAGGGCAAAAAACAGGGATCATACTAGCAGGATGTAAAAGGGGAAATTACTGAGAAGTCGGGGATGGATTCACTTGTGATGCTTGTGAATGCGTTCTTCTTTTTATTAAATATTACAAACGAATTAATCATTTATACTCAAAACCAGTATGACAAGAGGCCAACCCTGAGATCCTCAACTCCATCAGAGTTGGAGAGCATTCATTCCTTTTTACCCTTTCAGACTCATCTAGGATTTCGCTTCCTCCAGGAAGCCTCCTTGCTTCCCCACCTTATCCAACAGAATGAATTCCTTCTTACCTGGGCCTTCGACATGCCACACAAACCTATCATTTCTGTGTGTTCGTTTATGTCTGAGTCCAGTATTGCACCATGAGCTAACTCAACAAGGACTGAGTTTTGCCCCTGTGTAATCCCCAGATTTATCACAATGACTGGTACATATAGGTGCTTCATGAGTCATGAGGGTCTGTTGAATCAAATCAACACAAGTCTAGAAGGAGAAAGTCAGTCCACAGGTTATCAGTTCTCTGAAATAAACCATTTGAAAGCATTAACCCAAGGCTCAGCATAAACAAATAAATTAAATTAATTTGCCTTGGAAAGTCCAGCCACCCAAATCTTGGGCCACCTAAAGGGATAAATTGCCACTCTGCACTGCGAGACAAAATGACAGCCAGCCAGCTTTCACCAACCACTCTGAAGTCACCTACCTGTGAAAATTAAATCCTCACTAAAGGCATGGAAAAATTAACTGAGTCATTCCTGACCAAAATGTGGTTTCCAGTTATCTAAACTTCTCCCACAAAGAGATGACCCATCATATGAAGGTTCCTAATTCTCTCAGGGGAGTTTAATAGATTGGCTATTGACCAGACACATCATCGAATAAACCTTCCTGCCTGATCTCAGCCAAGATCTCCCGCCTTCTCCTTTCAGGGGCCTGATTCATGCTCTAGGACACCTGCCAGCAGGGCTCTTGACCTGATTCCCAGGGAAGGACAGGGCAGCCTAAGAGAACAAGACAGAGGCAGGGTGGAGGCACAGCCTGAAGGCCAGTGGGGAGGGAGGCTTCCCCAGCAGACAGACGTAAGCGCAGCTCTGGGCACACACATTGGCTGTTTACCTGGGATCCTCACACAATGTGTTGCAAGAGTTCTCTCACGGGCAGATTGCAGCCTGCAGATTACTCAGCATCAGCAAGGGTGAGCCTGAGGGGAAGCCACAGCCTTCACAAGGAAACCGGCCCACACCCAGGTTGCACCTTTTACCCCGGGAACTCGCCCCGGGCCAGTTCCTATGGAGGCTGCCAAGAGAGCCCCACTTGAACCTTGGCAGGGAGGCAGAGCTTGCCCGGGGTGCTGGGGAGCTGCTGTGGATTCTGGGACTTGCTTCCTGTCCTTTCTCCATTGTCCACTTTCCTGAATTTTCCCGTGTATTCTGGGGTGTGTCCCAAAGAAGGTTTTACAAAGGGAAGATCATAATGGAATTTTGCAACAGCCTTTTAGCCATCCTCTTCCTCAGCTGCTGTCTTGTCCCATCTATTCTGTCTCACTCAACACTCCAGAGTGAACTCCCTAGAGGACTCACCTGAGCTTCTCACTCACCTTCAGGAACCCCATCAAGAGCTCCCTGTTTGTTGTGGTCCTAACTCATTAACAGGACATACACTGCCCCACCCAATCTTAGCCTCCACAGATTTATCTCCAAGCTCAAAGAGGGGGCCAAGGAGCAAGTTTAGGGAGTGGTGACTCTCATGACCTCCATTAGCAGCACCCTCATTCTTTAATGCGCATTGTCAGCTGTTTCCAAATCTTACGCAGAGAACTGTGCAAACACAGCTTCACAGTCCCCTCAATTACTCTTCAGAGCCCCGTTACCGTAGAGAACCTGGAGGCACCCTGCCATGCCCTCATCACATTGCCAGCTTAGAGGCTAACTTGTAGTTTTCCAAACATATCATGCATTTATTTTTATCCACCAAATAATCTTTCTGGAGCCAGTTACCGGCAATCCCATCAGGAACCACAGTCAGGCCCAGTCTTCCCAGATTCCCCAGAGGGAAAGATGCCACTGAACCAGCAACTGTGCCTTTGCCAGAAATTCCCTTCCTGCTCAGCTTCCTACCTGTTGAGCAAACTTCTACTTCCTCAAAACTCAGCCCAATTGCCATTTGCTCTGTGAGATCATTCCTGGCCTTCTGTTGGTGGTATGCCCTCTGGGCTCTCATCATCTCTTGGTGGACTTGCCTTGGTGGTCTCTTTTGCTATGTGTCTCTCCCCATGCGAATATAACCTCCTTAAGGACAGGAATCACAGTCTCATCTCTGTATCCTGATGGTAGGAGCACAATCAATATTGGTGGCATATAATAGCCCCTCTCACAGCCCTTAAGATCCCCTTCAAAATGTGGACCCAGCCTGACCTGCAGCTCTGTCCACCCCTCCTGGTTACATCCAAGCCTCCAGACCTCTACAGCCACCACCTCCTGGCCTCCCTGCTTCCTGTTCAATTCCCTAGTCTCTATTGCCCCTACAACATAAATCCAATCACACCTCCCCAGCTCAAAATCTGCACTTAGGGAAACATCCCAAGTCCCTAACACAGCCCACCAGGCCCTGCGTGACATTTGGCCTCATGGGAGGATGTAGCCTATGAAGGCTGTTGCTATGGTTGTAAATAAGAGGATAATACCGATGTTTCAGGTTTCTAAGTGGGTGAATGAGCCGTAGTACAGGCCTCGGCCAATATGTAGGAAGAGGCAGATAAAGAATATTGAGGCGCCGTTGGCGTGGAGGTGGCGAATTATTCAGCCGTAGTGTGGCCTCAGTTAACTCAGGTACCTCGTTTCCTTTTCCCCAACTCTCCACACCTCACGACAGTCACACTGACCTCACTGCTTCTGAAGCCCACCCAAAAGCATTCCCACCTCACCGCATTGCCCTGCTCTCTCCTCTGCCGAAACACAGTTTCTTCAACATGGTCACCCCTCATTTCTTCCCACTCTGCAGTCCCTATCCCTGTGGTGTTGCTATTTTCATAGATTTCTCATTGCTAGTTAACACAGGCATTGCTAAATATGCTCCTTGATTTGCTATCACCTGTTGCTCACACTCCGCGCCCTCAGGGCTCTTACAGTTGTCCCAGGCCGTACATACAGCAAGCGTCTCCTGAGTAAGCTGCTCTGGGCGCACCCATTTTCTGTTCCTTGGGGCAGATCCTGAAAGACCCCAGGGTGAGGGGGATAGAAGGTACCACCTTCTCTTTTTCTCCCAGTTCTGATCCATGTCTGGGCACAGAGGTGTGGTCGTGGAGCTGCCAGGGCAACAGCTGGGCTGCAGGAGCCTGCACATGGCACGCCTAGTGCCTGATGAGAGGCTCATTCCTGAGCCCTGTATCAGCGCCCAGGACTGCTCACGGAGGAGGAGCTGCAAAGCCAGAAAGCATCCTGCCTTGGCTAAATCACACTCCTCAAACCATTTCCTGGCAATATATGGGGCAACTTGAAAGGTGACAACTGTATAGGTTAACCCTTGTCTGCACTCCAGCCATGACAATAGTCTGGTCACAATTCTTCTCTACTAGACCTTACTCAGGAACCTCCAATTCCTCTTTCCTAGAGTTTCCAGAGGCTACAGGATCTTTCCAGTCCTTTCCTGACTCTCTCTCCATCCGGACTTCCTTGCTCCAGTCCTGTAATAAACTGCTTGTGGTCATTCTCCCAGCATACCCTCTAAAGCCTCTACACCTCTGCTTATGCAGATCCTTCCTCCTGGACTGCCCTTTCCCCTCTCCCTTGATAAATAAGTTACATTCATCTTTCAAGCCTCAGCTCAAATGACACCACCTCTATGAAATATTTCCTGACACCTCCTTCGAGTGGGTTCCAGTCCAGGCCAAGTAAATTCTATCATATATCTGTAGCATTTTATTTCACTTTCATAAATGTTTCCAGGGCTTTCTCCCCTACTAGGGTTATGAGCTCTTAGAGAGCTGAACCTTTGGCCGGGCATGGTGGCTCACACCTGTAATCCCAGCACTTTGGGAGGCTGAGGCAGGTGGATCACTTGAGGTCAGGAGTTTGAGACCAGCCTGGCCAACATAGAGAAACTCGTTCTCTACTAAAAATACAAAAATTAGCCATGCACGATGGTGCAACCTTGTAATCCCAGCTACTTGGGAGGCTACTTGGGAGGCTGAGGCAGGAGGATCCCTTGAACCCGGGAGGTGGAGGTTGCAATGAGCCAAGATCAGGCCACTGCACTGCAGCCTGGGCAACAGAGGGAGACTCCATCTCAAAAAGAACCAAAAAAAACAACAACAACAAAAAACAAACAAACAAAAAAAAAAAAGAGAGAGAGAGAAAGCTGAACCTTTATTCACCAGCACTAAAAGGCCAGAGAAAAATTGTAAAATGCAAATCAGTTAGTGTCACTCCCTTGCTCAAAAAGGCCCCAATGGCTCCCACCTCACTCAGACTCAAAGTCAAAGTCCTTCTTCTTACCTACAAGAACCTACACAATCTTTATCCTGACTCTCCTGTCCACCCATTAGCTCTCTGACTCTACCTCCTGTGACCTGCCTTCTCATTGGCTCTTCTCCAGCTACACCAGCCTCCTCCCTGTTATTTGAACATGAGGCACGTGCCCACCTCAGGGCCTGTGCCTGCTGTCCTTGCTTCTGGAGCACCCTGTCCCTCAGTTATTTATGTGACCATCTCCCTCACCTCCTCCTATCCCTGCAGTGAGATCTTCCCTAACCAGACCACTTAAAACCAAAGCCCACCACGCTCTAAGCATGTTGTCATTTCCTATGTCCCTTCTCCAGCTTGCTTTTCTCTATAGACTTTATCACCATCCAACATGCTATGTGTTTTATTTATCTATTTTGGTTATTGTCCATATTGCCTCACTACAGCTTCAGAGGGGCAGGACTTTTTGTCTGTTTAGCTCGTTGTTAGAGACTCAATGCTTTGAATAGTGCCTGGAACATAAGAAGGACTGAACATTTCTTGAAGGAATGAATAGTATCTCTAGCATCTAGCATATTTCCTGGTACATAGTAGACATCCAGTAAGTAATTGTGGAATAATGAATGAAAGAAGTCAGGTGGAGAAGGAGAGAAGAAAGGAAGAAAGAAAAGACAGAAGGGAAGGAGAAAAGAAGAGAGGCAAAAGGGGAGAGAGAAAAAAAGAAAGAGAAGAAGGAAGCAAGAAAGAAACAGATACAGTCGGGAGACAGAAATACAAAGAAAAACCAGCCCTTATTTGCCTAAAGTCCTCAGACAATTGTGTGTGTTGTGAGCTTAGACAGTATTAGGTTGGTGCAAAAGTAATTTACTGTTAAAAGTAAAGGCAAAACCGCAACTACTTTTTCACCAACCTAATAGAATTTTTCATCCTAGAACTACCTGTCTTAGATTTCCTGGGAAATTTCTCTGCCCTCAGCTTCTTTTTTTTTGCCAACACAGACCCACCCAGAGATGAAAACATAAATGTTTTACAAGGATGCTTGGTCATTAGTTTGTGACTCATACTGGCAAATTCTAAACTTCAGCTTGCCTACCTGGGATACCTGCATGCATGCAGCTCCTCCAAACCTTTGGCCAAGAGCTCTTCACTTAATATTTTAAAGAGATTTTTGTTTTTAAAAAGAATGCATTTCTTTCTTTTTTTTTTTTTTTAATGGATCTCACTCTGTCACCAGGCCGGAGTGCAGTGGTGCAATCTCAGCTCACTGCAACCTCTGCTTCCTGGGTTCAAGCGATTTTCCTGCCTCAGCCTCCCAAGTAGCTGGGACTACAGGCATGCACCACCATGCCCAGCTAATTTTTGTATTTTTAGTAGAGACAGGGGTTTCACCATGTTGGATGGTCTTGATCTCTTGACCTCGTGATCCTCCAGCCTCAGCCTCCCAAAGTGCTGGGATTACAGGCCTGAGCCACCATGCCCAGCCTTAAAAAAATACATTTCTTTATAATTGTAGAATACACACAAAGACACAAAGAAAAAAATAACCACGTGTTAATCTGTGTTTGTTTCCTGTACTTATATACATGTATATGTAGTTATCAAGCTGGGTGCAATGGCTCACACCTGTAATCCCTGCACTTTGGGAGGCCAAGGCGGGCAGATCATGAGGTCAGGAGATCAAGACCATCCTGGCTAACATGGTGAAACCCCGTCTCTACTAAAAATACAAAAGAATTAGCCGGGCGTGGTGGTGGGCGCCTGTAGTTCCCGCTACTCGGGAGGCTGAGGCAGGAGAATGGTGTGAACCCAGGAGGCGGAGCTTGCAGTGAGCCGAGATCACACCACTGCACTCCAGCCTGGGTGACAGAATGAGACTCTGTCTCAAAAAAAAAAATGTAGTTATCAAAATACATTTACACTGTGCCTGTATATCACTTCTCATGTCTGGAGTTCTACTATTCCTGGATATGTGCTTAGGACATAGCTAAGGAAGCAGCTTGAGACAGTGGAATGTGTACACTCTGGAAACTGACATACCTCAGACCAGTCCCAACTCTGATACTTGGCGGCTGAAGATCCCAGTTAAATTACGTAAGTAAAGTGATGTTCCCTCATACTCTGCCAGCACTCAGGGACAGTCCGAATTTACACCTGCTGTTTCAGTGTAATTAATAAGAACATCACTTTAATGCTCAAAATGTCCCAGTTTAAACAATAAGTTATATGGTCCTTCTATCCTTCACCCTGTGAGCTTTGCTTTTCTCTACTGTAAAAATATAGAAAACGATATCCATTTCCAAAGAACCATGGGAATTGTACTAATTATCTTTGCTGTGTAACACAAACTACCCCCAAATTTAATGACTTAAAACAACAAGCACATTTTTAACTCACATATGTTCCAAAGATCAGGAGTCTAAGCGTGGATGAGAGGGTGGTTCTGGCTTAGGATTCCTCATGAGTCCTCTGTCACATTGTCACCTAGGGCTGCAGTCATCTGAAGGCTGGATTGGGCTGGAGGATTTGCTTTCAAACCCATTAACCTGGCTGCTGGCTGGAGGCCTCAGTTTCTCACCACGTAGGCTTCACCTTGGGGCTTCTCATGACATGTGAATGATCCAAGAGAGAAAAAGAGGGAACACAATGGAAGCTGTAAATATTGCTAATCTCAAAAGTGAGAATGCAGCCTGATGCCGTGGCTCATTCCTGTAATCCCAGCACTTTGGCAAGTCAAGATGGGAGGTTTGCTTGAGTCCAGGACTTCGAGACTAGCCCTGGCAACATAGTGAGACCTCGTCTCTGTGAAAAAGAGAAATAACCAAGTATGGTGGCATGCACCTGTAGTTCCAGCTACTCAGGAAGCTGAGGTGGGAGGATTGCTTGAGCCCAGAGGTCGAAGCTGCAGTGAACCGTAATTATGTCACTGCACTCCAGCCTGGGTGAAAGAGCGAGACCCTGCCCTTTAAAAAAAAAAGTGAGAAACCACCAATTCTGCCACATAGACCCACCCTGGTACAATGTGGGAGGCGACTACACAAAAGTGTGAACACCAGGAGGGAGGCAGGATCACCGGGGCCTTCTTCAGGACTGGCTACCAGAGGACTTAATGTAAATACTGCTTGTAAAGTCCCTGGAACATAGCAGACATGTAGCCAATGTTAGCTACTTCAGAGCAGGATCAGACAAGGAAATCTTCTAAAAATAATAGGCAGCCCTGGTAAGTTCTTCACAGCTAAGGATTTAAATATTGTGTCTTTCTTATAAGTCAATTCAATTCAGTTCCGCAAATATTTATTATATACCTACTGCTTGGTATTATGTCCTTGAAGCCAATGGCAATTCACAACTAACTACTGAGTTGTTGCAGATCCCTAAACTCATTACTTATATAAACAAAAAGGTACTGTTTTCTAATTCAAGATGTTTCTTTATATTCTTAAACTTCTGAAGATGTAATCTTAGCATGTCATTTGAGTGTTGCTGTCAGAAGAATTTGATGTTTACTCCTACAAAGTAAGACTAACAGAGTTTTCTATAGTCAACGCACAAATAAGCTAATTTGCATGGTGTTTGAATATACATCATATTGAAGTCAAGGCTGCAATTCTAAGCATGTAAGAAGAAGAAAAGAAATTAAGTAAGAAATCATCTAGCCCTATGGTGGACATAGTCGTTGATGCTTAAAAACAATGAGTTTTGATTGAGCTTACAGAATCCATTCAAAACGTAAGCTAAACTAAAATTTCAGACTTCACCACTATACAATTCACCCATGTGACCAAAAACCACTTGTACTTCAAAAGCTATTGAAACAAAAATGTGTTTTCTAAAAAAGTGAGTAAAACATTACCTCCACTACCTGGGGCTGCAGTCATCTGATCCAAGTTACCATTACATGAATTATTGTGATAATTTTTCAGCTATTTCCCCTTCCTTCTTCCTTTGCCCTCCACCCTACCTATTCTCAACACATCATTCAAAGTGACCCATTTAAATATATCTGATCACATCATTCCCCTGCTCAAAAACTCCCAATGGAGTCACAGAGGCATTGATGCCCTGGCCATATCCATTCTGCATTCAGCTGTGCAAGCCAATTAGGCTCTGCAACCCTCTGCCTCAGGGCCCTTTTCGCGGCTGGAGAAGCACACATTATCAAGTCCAGAGCAAGCAGAATGTGCCAGATGGTTAACACCTTTGGACATGGCCTTCAACCACCAATGGTCAGAGAGCTGGTGGATCAATTTCCCAGGTCCTTCGGCCTGGGTTGTGATGACATGCAAGCATTCTCTACACTGTCTTCCAGTGGTCCCTTGCAAGACCGAGTTGCAGTTGCTTACAATCGCAACCAGCTTGATATTATCCCTTTTACTGGGTTCTTTTTCTTTCCTGTCTTACCTCTCCACTCCTATTCTGGTGCTTCCTGGAATCACTTTCCACATAAACTACTTGCACTCAAATTCTTGTCTCAGGATATTCCTCTGGGTGAACCTCCACCCAAAAAAATGGCTTCCCCTTCCAGGGGCAAAGGCCAGAGTCTGTGCCGTGACCCATGAGGCCCTGCACACTCTGCCCTCCTGTCGTTCACTCCACTCTAGCCATCTTGGTTTCCTGGATGTTCCTGGAACATTCTAAGCATGCCTTCAACTGAGCAGCTTTCCTCCCTGATTTCCTGTTCCTGAGATACTTGCTTATGTTTATATGTTATATGTTTATAGCCAACACTCTACCACCAGCCCCTCCAAGTAGACTATAAACCCTGAAAGGAAAGTGACTTTGCTCTGGGTTTTTTCTTTCTTTTTTTCCTTTTTTTGAGATAAGGTCTCACTCTGTCACCCTGGCTGGAGTGCAATGGAGTGATCTTGGCTCACTGCAACCTCCGTCTCCAAGGCTCAAGCAATTCTCCTGCCTCATCCTCCCAAGTAGCTGGGACTACAGGCATACGCCACCACACCCAGCTAATTTTTGTATTTTTAGTAGAGACGGAGTTTCGCTATTTTGGCCAGGCTGGTCTCAAACTCCTGAGCTCAGGTGATCCACCTGCCTCAGCCTCCCGAGGTGCTGGGATTACAAGCATGAGCCACCACACCTGGCCTGCTCTGTTTTAGTCACTGCATCATTTCTAGTAATTAAAATAGTGCTGGATACATAGTAGATGTTCAACAGATACTTGTTAAATTATTGAATTAAGGATGACTTGAATAAAACCTAATTAGTTCCAGTAAAAATACTTGTGAAATACCTGCCAGGCCCCTAGCTGTTATTATTGGAGCCCCTGCAAGGAACCTTCTACTTCATCATGAATAATCCAATCTTTTCACTTTCCACGTGATGAGGACCAGAGAAGGTAAGCATGTTGCCTAATATTACAGAGCTCCCCAGTGGCAGAGCTAGGAGCAAATTCTAGCTCCATCTGCGTTGTGGAGGGACGAGAACCAGTCTGTCTCGGTTGAATCTCAGGTGTACCACTTATACGCTTTGTAACTTGTAAATAACCCGGACAAATTTCTTAACATTTCTGAGAACCAGTTTTCTCATCAGTAGAATCGGATGATGCACCCATTTCAACAAATTCAGATGATTACACAATATAATGAGTATAAAAGAGCTTGGTACATAGTAGGTATTCATTAGGTGCTCATTGAATCTAAAGAAGTACTAACTTAAAAACATTCAGAAGAGCAGGCACATGCTTACAATAATAACAGTAATACTTTATTGGGACTAACCAAGTCTGAAGCACTATGCTAAGACATTTTACATGACTTATTTCATTCAATCCTTACAGAACCCTCTGAGGTTGATTCTAATTTTATCCCTTTCTACAGTTAAAGAAACTGAAGCTCAGAGAGGTTTTCTAACTTGCCCAAGATCACTAAGACAAAGGCCATTGCTCTGACCCTGGACTCTGAGTTCATAATCACTGTGCTATACTACTTAGAGACGTGGCTCTTAGGTCCTTAGAGATTTCTTCAATTTCAAAGACTTGTGAAATATAAAGGACACAGTCTGCTTCTCAGCAGGACCAGGGTAAAGGCATTTCCAAAGACTGATAATTGCTAGCTATTTGAAATCTCTGTTGAAGGAAACTGGGCTGCATTCATCGTAGGTTGTAGGATCTCACAGTGCTGAAATCTAGAATCCAATTCACTATCATTGAAGCCCTTCACCCTGGGTAGCAAGCTTCCCTTCGGAAAGTAAAGTCATTGCTTGCCTGGGTGTGTGTGTACCTCGGTCTCTCACATACACACACCAGCTCACCTTCATTTACTGACACCTCTAGCCCAGCGCTTCTCAGTGTGGTCTAGATCCTGACCTTCAGTGCAACACCTGGAAATTCTTTAGAAACGCAGAATATTTGCCATCTGTGGTGGCTCACGCTTGTAATCCCAGCACTTTGGGAGGCTGAGGCGGGCGGATCACGAGGTCAGGAGTTTGAGACCAGCCTGTCCAATATGGTGTAACCCCATCTCTACTAAAAAATTCAAAAATTAGCCCTGGGTGTACTGGTGCGTGCTGGTGAGTCCCAGCTACTCTGGAGGATGAAGCAGGAGAATCGCTTGAACCCGGGAGGTGGAGGTTGCAGTGAGCCGAGATCACACCCCTACACTCCAGTCTGGGGAACAGAGTGAGATTCCAACTCCAAAAAAAAAAAAAAAAAGGAAAGAAATGCAGACTATCAGCCCCCACCCCTCCACCCCACTGTCCCCAACCAGATCGATGGAATCAGAACCTCTGGGGATGGTGCTCAGCACTTTATTTCAATGATCCCTCCAGGAGATTTTTACACACGGGATACTGAAGTCTGAGAACCACCGCTTTAGCCTGCAAAAAGCAATTTGTCCAATCTCCCTACCACTTTCTCCAAATTGAGCTTCAGTATAAATCACAGCTCCTCTTGCCCTTTAAATGTCAAGGATCCTGAGCTCAGAGAACAAGGACCTCAGCTGGAAATGCCGGGCTGAGGCTTTGGCCCTGGGAGTGTTGGGGCCCCAGCCTCTGCCAGGCATTTGCAGCCTACTCAAAAATCATAGCTTCTCGGAAAGCCACCTCCCTTTCACTTAGAAATACAATAAAATTCACGTATGGAAGAGAAAGATTTAAAAAAAAAAACAAAAAACAGACCTGGTAAGGCAGCAACAGTCTCCAAATAGAACGAGCTGGCTTTGGGGAGGGCCGCGGATGCTGAAATGAAGGCACTCCTGGGGGCTTGTTGCCTCGCCAAAGTTAGGCTATAAACACTCCCTCCGCTCAGCGACCGCGATGGCCTCATTTAGTGCTGCTCACCCACTTCAGTCATATAAACAGCGATAAAGAAAGACAAGGGCGGAATAACCTCTAAATAAAAGATGAGGTAATTTTGAAGGCACATTAGGATTTTATGTGTATTATGGCTTGTGGTTTTTTATCCAAACCCAGCGAGGGCTTGCACTGAGGCTGGCCCTGCAAATGGTCCAGGGCTGGGCTCCGCAGCTTGGAAGGTTTGGGGAAAGCAGGAGAGAGAGAGAGAGAGAAAGCCATTTTTCATTCCTTTGGCCTGGGTTTTATTGCACCAGACGTTACCACCAAAAGAATAAAAATGAAGCATCCCGGGTTGGCCCTTCCTCTTGGGTTTATGTTTTCCTGAAGGTGAAGGTTGGACAGAAACCTCAATAGGACAATAGAGACCAGTCCTGAAATGAAAGGCTCACTGCTGGTGGCCCAGTGCAGCCTCAAAGCTCCTCTGAAAATACAGCGGGGTGATGCTTTGCAATTCAGACGGGGTAGCCTTTGCAGCACCAACATGTCTAAATGCCCAGGAGCCTGGAAGAAGACAAAAGCCCCCTTTCCAAGGGTCCAAGAGGACTCAGGGTGGGGAAGGGAGAAAGGGGAAGGCTGGCCCACTGCAAGTTCTTTTCACAAAGTGTTTTTAGGCAGCTCAAGACAGTAAGGAGGTCTGGTTGTCCTGGAGGGCAAAGCCCTGAAACTAACCACCAAGTCTCCTTGCTGCCTCTATTTCTCATGTACAAAATCAAGATTGTGGCATGGACATCATCAAGGCCACCCTCATTTCCTGAGCAGTCACTGAATGTCCCCCCTACACTAAGGCTTTACTTGCATATCTCCAGCACCCTATAGAATGAGCTTTATCCCCACTTCACAGACGTGGATATCAAGGCATACAGAGCTCTAATACCTCACCTGAGAAAAAGTAAAGGAAACAGGATTCAAATCCAGGTCTCTTTGGCTTCAGAACTCACGCTATACCTGGCAGATGTTTGATGATACTGACTATGTTAACAATATTAGGAATAATTCATATTCATGGAGCACTTTCCATGTGCCAAGCACTGTTCTAAGTTCTGTATTATCTCATTTAATCCTCACAGCAGTCGAGAATGTTTTAACCCACTTGACAGATGGGAAAACTGAGGTCCAGAAAGACAAAGTAAATAGCCAAGTTCACACAAGCAGGCAATGGATCATTTCTGCCACAAACCACACAGAGACGCCTGCAGGAATCACATTCTGTTCTGAAGATTCCGCATTCTTTATTCCATCAATGTGTTTACATCACCTACTATGTGCAGATCACCTAACCAGGTACTTGAGGGGGACAGAAGTCTGCAAAGATGACAGCAATCTGGTGCTTGCCTTCAGAGTAGCCTAGAGTCTAGTGAGAAAGGCAGATACATGCACAGGAGAGTTTACGCCACAGTCTTCTCTAAATCTGGGGTCTTCTTACAGGCGGCCTCTGTAAGCCTGTCTCCTAGGAAGTTTTAGTGGGGTTGTTCCTGTAGGCACATAGAGACTCAAGCAAGCTTCCCAGTGTCAACCAGCCTAATTCCCTGAGTCAGCAGGAGCAAAATATGGACACATCCTAAATCCTTTGAAGGACCAGGTAGCCCAGTGTGTTTCAAATCCAGGAAAGGGCATCGCAGGTCTCTATCTCAACCCCTGAAATATAACAATTGGCTTGCTTCAAAATTGTTTGGCCATCTGTGGGTACCCCCATCCCAGCCTGAATCACCCCACCCTAACAGAAAGGGACATGGCAAAAACAGAACCAGAAAGATATAAGAATTGGATATTCAGAATTGGAAAGACCTGGGATGTCTCCTAAGCAGGACTTCCCCTCCCTAGCTGAATGATCTTGGGCAAGTAGAAAATGATCTCTGTTACAGATGTTTTCTCATCTGTAAAACAAGGATAATGTATACTCCATTTTAGTACTGTTGTGAGGAATAAATGGATTAATACGTGGAAAGCTCTTAGAATGGTGCCTCGTGTCTGATAAGCCCTTCGTAAACATTGCCAATTGCAATTTAACTAACAAATATGTATTGAAAACCAGCTAGAACTAGGATGATTGACATAGATAGGGTCCATACAAAGCACTGTGCCCGATGCATTCCAGAGGTTCAGTAGCTTTGGAATGAGGAATCCCAGCATCTCAGCAAGGGGAGGCTTCCAGCATAAAGAGGTCAGTGCTTTCTCAGTGGGGCTTAGTGGTGCACAGGCCGCAGATCCAGGTAGCCTAGGGTCAAATCCCAATTCTTTACTTGATAGCTATAAAACCTTAGATGAGCTAATTATCCACTCAAAGTTTCAGTGTCTTCGTCTGTCAGAGGGAAGGTGGATAATGATAGTACCTACTTCTTAGAGTTTGTTGCAAGAGCTAATCCCTGACAAGCACATAGTTCAGAGGACATAGCAAATGCTCCAAAAATGGAAGCTATTATTATTGTTATAAAATAATAATAATTATAGAGTTATATTACCCAACTTTTCTGACCCAGTTAAATGGTGTCTCTTGCAGAGATTCTCCCAAGTTCTCTCCTGCTAAAAGTACTTACCCCTTCTGTTTATCTTCATCTCTCTCGGAAAATATATTAATTTTATTTTATTTAAATTATGTTTCTCCCTATTTTATCCCATTGGACTATAGGTTTCTTGAGGTTAGAGATTTTGCCTATTTGTTATAGTATGATCTGACCAACATTTGGCAAGTCTTAGATACCCAATAAGGTTTGTTGAATAAATGAATGAATGAGGTGATAAGGATATGACTAGAAGGAGAGGTAAGGTTAAGGCAGGTGGATACTGGGAAAAGGCAAGAGTGAAAGCGTGCAAGGGCATAGAACATGTTGGGAAATGATATGAGTGCAGGTTTTTATTTGTTTATTTTGCTTTTAGCTAACACTTTATGCCAGAAACTGCTCTGAAGACTTTTTTCTTTTTTTGAGATAGTCTTGCTCTGTCACCCAGGCCGGAGTGCAGTGGTGCTATCTCGGCTTATTGCAACCTCTGCCTTCCAGGTTCAAGCGATTCTCATGCCGCAGCCTTCCAAGTAGCTGGGACTACAGGCATGCACCCCTATGCCTGGCTAATTTTTGTGTTTTTAGTAGAAACGGGGTTTTGCCATGTTGCCCAGGCTGGTCTTGAACTCTTGGCCTCAAGCAATTCACCTGCCTAGGTTTCTCGAAGTGCTAGGATTACAGATGTGAGCCACTGTGCCAGACCTAGAGTTTACATATATTAAATCATTTACTTGTCATAAGAACCCACTGTGGTGGCTACTATTATCATCCTCATTTTCAAGAAGATGAAACTGAAAAAGGAAAGATAAATAATTTGCTGTCAGCCACATGGCCAACAGGAGGTGGAGATGGGACTTGAACACCAGCAATTAGGCTGCAGGGGCCATTCAGGTTGAATGGCGTAGCAGATATAGCCCATAAATGGTTTGCTTGACACTCACCAACTGCCAGACCATCACTGCAGCCCCAGCTTCTCTCCTCTGGCTCAGGGGTGGGCCCAGCCCTTCTCATTTCCCCTCACCCCACCATGGCCAAAGACAAGAGTCCTCTTCAAAGTCCTCCCTGATAGAAGCTCCATCCAGGTCACTCCACAGGTACAGTCCTGCAGCAAATGTAATAGCCAATACCTATCCCAGAGTGAAAAAAATTGGGCAATACCATATTTGGGGGTGCCTGATGAGAGAGTATGATGGGAATACCACTTCGTGCCAGCTTGGCTGAGCTCTACACACCTGGCCATGAGCTGCCCCTGGCACTTTCACTGGGACATCTGGAATCCTGCAAATGGGGCCACATTTTAGTCCAGGCAGGAAATTCTACTCCTTGTTCCACTGCTCCGCTCAGCTGGGTGTCAGGCCAAGACCTACTGCTGGATAAGGCAGATGGCAGAAAGGCTGGGCAGGCACAAAGCCACCACTCCTACCTGAGGGACTCAAGAATGATATCGAGACACAGGCATCATTTTTCCTTCTCCTTAGGCAGGCTGCTCATTTTGTTTGTTTGTTTGTTTGTTTGTTTGAGACAGAGTCTCACTCTGTCACCCAGGCTGGAGTGCGTTAGTGCAATGTCAGTCCACTGCAATCTCCACCTCCCAGGTTCAGGCAATTCTCATGCTTCAGCCTCCCAAGCAGCTGAAATTACTGGCATGCACCACCACGCCCAGCCAATGTTTATTTATTTATTTATATATTTATTTATTTATGTATTTTAGTTTTTTTTTTTTTTTTTTTTGAGACGGAGTCTCACTCTGTTGCCCAGGCTGGAGTGCAGTGGTGTGATCTCGGCTCACTGCAAGCTCCGCCTCCCAGGTTCACACCATTCTCTTGCCTCAGCCTCTCAAGTAGCTAGGACTACAGGCGCCTGCCACCACGCCTGCCTAATTTTTTGTATTTTTTTAGTAGAGAAGGAGTTTTGCCATGTTGGCCAGGCTGGTCTTGAACTCCTGGCCTCAAGTGATCCACCTGCCTTGGCCTCCCAAAGTGCTGGGATTACAGGTGTGAGTCACTGCACCCAGCCTGTTTTTTTGAATATCCTGCTAAGTAAGCACCTTCTATCTGCCAAACCCAGACCTGTAAGCTCCCCTCTATCCCTGCCTGCACTCCATTTTTCTCTCAGGAAATTTATTTCTCCTAGGTTCTCATCAGAGGCAACCCCTGGCCTTGGGCCTTAAGTCAATGAGTCAGCAAGCAAATATTTATTGAAGACTTCCACAAACCAGGGCCCCTGCTAGGTACTAGGGACAACCCACCTTCTTGTCCAACAAGCATTAAAGTGGTGCTCACAAACAATTAATTACTAATGTGATGAGTGTTACACAACCCAAGAAACAAAGGCAGAGGACAAAAAGAAAGGCATGTGAGGAGTAGGGGGCCCCACAGGGACTTGTTAGCTGAGCACTGCTATTTTACAGAAGGGACTGGTTTGCCTCGCTCTTCGAAAGGCCCTGCCTGGAGTCTGTGAATACCTCCCATAGCCCCATGTGTTGCAGAGGACAGAGCAGACATGATCTCTACCCTCCAGGAGCATCTCCTTTATGGCTCATTAACATGAGAAGATGGTGAGTGAAACCTACAAGAGGCTCTGTGCCTGCTCACTTATCCGGGAGAGTTACTCAGAGTTCACTGATTTCAT